>NC_070640.1:4898882-4903882 GCF_947347685.1 Pleuronectes platessa | reverse complement strand
GATCAAGGATGGTATTAACTCAGCCAACGCTCCTCTGAGTTGTTAAGCCAGGTATCAAGGCAACCATTACGCATTTAGCTTTCACTCATTTAACTTTTCCATCTGAACGGATTGGATCCATCTTATCTTTGTCAAAACAGCCGCGGGAGCCTTGAGGACATCTGACATTTAATAACACGGTCCTCTTTGCTCATTTGTTTGTCATTAGGTTCCAACTTTTTCCTTAAACTCCAGCTTAATTAAGGAATTCCACTCGGGAGACATCTGTGAACTGTAACTTTGTGTGACACGATCAAAGTGTCACTTAGCTTCTCCAGCTGTGTCCCCCACACCTTTAACACCGTTTTCATCCCTGTAGGGACATCAACAGGACGTCCTAGAGCAACACTGTTGACCTCAGTGGACCTCTGGCCACTCTGCTCAAATGCATGGCCCATATGTGTGTGTGTGTGTGTGTGTGTGTGTGTGTGTGTGTGTGTGTGTGTGTGTGTGTGTGTGTGTGTGTGTGTGTGTGTGTGTGTAGGCACGCTGGTCTGCTTTCCATTGAACAGCATCAGAGAAAGTGTTGGCTTTTTAAAGAGCTCTATGTGCAGGCTGTAATTTGCAAAACCTGTGTTTGGGTTGTGTGCTGGGAGCCGGTTGGCTGCATGTGCATGTGCTGGCTGGCTGCTTGGCACATACCCTTTTCTTTTTTTTCTTAAAATACAGAGGGCAGTAGCAGACCTCATCAAAGCTGGACTACTGTTTCAAACTCTAAACTGCCTGCGAGACTCACTGGAGAATTTCAAAGGTCATGCCCATTCACAAAACCTCCTTTGTAAACATGTAAAAGTCGTCAGTGTGCACAAAGTATAAAGCAAAGTAGCGAAGATGGAGATATATGTCGAAGAAAAGAAACCACTCTGGAAAAGACCTGCGTTTTCTAAGATACCTCCATCCAGTCAAGAACACAAAACGCTCAAATAAGCAAGCCGGGCCAGTAGGTGGCGATAAACTCGACATCAATGATCCGTCAAATACCAGAGAAGAACAATATGTTTAAAGATGCAAACATGTAATCAGACTATTGTTTTTTTTTACATAATTGTTATTGTTTCTGGCTCATTCTCATAACACAAAGCAACAGTTGGAGTCAGTGAGGTCAGCGGTGACATCGTCATTTTCCAGACGCTCCATTTAACATTTAGGGTTTTTGAAAATCTACACTTTAAAAGACATTTTCTCCATTTTAGTCACTTAAAAAGTTTGCTGGTGCACGAGACGTCCAGCTTTTGCAAAATATCCACATTGTTCATTTTCCAAGTGAATAATATGGTGATCTCGATGGGGTTTATTCATTTTTAATCAGGCATGTTTAGGAGAAGAATATAAACAAGTTAATGCAATTTGGTGCAGCTTGATCAACAGACAGACAATTGATGACATTTGTCCATACGTTTCAGAAAAACAAGTGCATTGTGGTCCATCTGTAGATCTGTCTTTGTGTCCAGAAGGTATTTTACTATGAAAGTGTTCAGAGAGTTGGCTGATTTTCTAAAAACTTTTTTAGAAAACTAACCATTGTGCAGCAGTCAGGATGGAACTAATTAAAGGTATGAAGCACTTTTCTATCCCAGCTGTTACAACGATTGCAACTGATGTTCACAGTCAACATGGCATTTCTCTCTTTAAGATGAGCTGCATGTTTTGGTGAAATTATGTCGGCATCTGCATCTTGCAACGCGTCTACCTAAAGCAACAGTCAACAGTGCATTTAAACAGATGAAGGACTAATCAATAAGGTCAAGTGACGGTCAGGCAGGATCCCTGCTTAACGTCACACTCAGCACCGTGAGAGCTTTATCGCTAAAGCTGCATCTGGTACCGGTAAGATAATAGAGGCCGCAGCCAGATAATTTGGGTCACACAAGTTCACTTTTTAAAATGGCAACACATGTTTAGTCTAAAACTGACCAGCAGCCAAGTTTACGGCCAAAGCCTCTCAGTGTAATTGAAGGAAAAACCCAAACGATTGTTTCAAACAATAACATTTAGCCCAATAAAGGTTAGATCATGTGCATTTATGAGGATTGTTTAACCTTTAGTTTATGATTGTGGTCCCTCAGTTTTATCCAGAAACCTCATTTACATATCAGCGAGCACCGGTGGAAGAAAAGGGTTGAGTTCCTCCTGAAAGCATCTGGTTTCACCCCCCGGTGTGGCAGTTAGCATGTAACAGCTGAAAGCCAGGAGACCTCTTGGCAGAGTTTTTACATTTCCAGGTGCAGGGAAGTCGAAAGCACCCTGAGCCTAGCAAGGACAGAGAAGAAATACTACGTCTTCAAATATGACATTAAAGTCTCTGGGAACGAGTGAGGCAGGCTGCGAAAAAGGTGCGAGTGTAAATGTGTTTGCATGAAAGCTTACATGCAACAAGGCTGCGTGTGCGTGTGTGTGTGTTTGTGAGTGTGTAGTCTACCTATCCAGCAGTGCCCGCCCCCCTCATTACAAACCAGTGGACTGGTGGGCCAGCAGGGGGCATTTCGGAGGTCCACACTTAAATCAAGCTATAATTACGTCTAAAGTCTGATGAATGTATTTTGATTTTGTCCATGAGAGCACCTGCAGGTGTATGAGTGTCAAAGGTCAAACTCAGCACTGCCTCTGCAGGCTGGAGCAGGGACCTTAACGACTCTCTCACATGTTTAGTTTAAATGGGTCTCAGCCCCAAACGAGGCTTTTAAACTTCATGAGACTTTTTACCAGGCTGCACACGGAAGAAACTGGTCCCCTTAAAAAACATAAACATAAAAATACATGCACGATTATAATGTAATGTAAAAATATGCATTTCTTTTGGGCTTTTTATTTTTCAAAATGACTTGGTCGAGGTTTAGTCGGAAATTCCTCTTCCATGGTGATGTAGGAATGTGTGTGTGTCAGTGGTTGAAGCGGCTCTCCGACCATACTTAAAGCTGGAACACTGACATACATTGGTATTTGTCCGGTGGTTTCCTGTCAGAGGAACGCCAGCAGGCATCTCTTTAGCTTGGCCTCATGTGGACAAACTGAAAACTATACCGTACATCCACTGGGAGCCCTGTGACAACAGAATGAACCGACCCGAGTATGTGGACGTTTCAGAGGAACATTTTTCCTTCCGAGCAGCCAGTCCAAACATCGAGCCGTACCAGTCAGTCGAGCAACTACCTCAACAACAGACGCTTTATGAAACCACATTTCAACTCATCGGATCTGGGTTTTTATTTGGATCCACACCAAATGGCCCAAAGTGGGTGAGAACACGCCATTCGTCCTTGTTTTCAGAAACCATCATACATTTAATATAACTTTTATTATCAATTGTTTGTTTATTTTTTATCAATTGTCAGTTTTCCATTAGTAAGGTTCTTTGTTATTCACCTGTGCCAACATGTTTTGCAGGAACAAAACAGGGGAGCCCCCAAACACTTCCTGTATTTATACCTTTGGTGACATCAGCAGTGATGTCACTGGGAGCAACCATTTGTGGGAGCAGGTGTTGTATGTTTTGTAATTATTAATTGTAATATGTTGTGAACTGGGTTTGGATCAAGCTGCCAAATGTAAGCTCGGTGACTGTGTGTTAAATTTATTGAAGGTTTGTTCATTTTAAGCGGAGGTCTTGGTGCCCCAAAATTCTTCACTGAGCATAACTCTCTAGTTTTGTAGTAATCCATCTGGTAGTGTTTACCAAACCATATTTACCAACCACAAACACACAACTTCCTTGGCTGAGCTAACAATGCTGACACAATTTAAACACCATTTAAAAAGAAAGCGTTTTCTATATTTTTTTGCAGAGTCACAACTTTTCATACTGTTTCTTATCTTGTCTTCCAAAAAGGGAACCTGTGTACACATGACGGCCTCACAATTAAAAACTATAGTTTATAATGAGTCACTTTTACTGTCTACAGGACGTGTGTTAGTGTCATTTCCTTAAAAATATCGATTTTCACTTCAACATCTCCATATTAGTAAGTTCTGTGTATCTAAAATTACAGGGTTTGGTTTTTTGACAGCATCATTACTTAATGTACATTAATATATCATTTTTCAATGATCCTGCCTTTGGATGCGTGTCTCACGTTACGCTGCACACATCAGATCATTATCAACATCATTTATGAAGTTCACCATGAACTCACCGAATGTCAGCAAAGAGCACACAGCTGTGGAAACAGTGTGCGACGGGTTCACTTACACAAAGTGAAATAAGGAGAAAATCCACGGCCTTGGCTTTTGTTTATGGGTTAAAAAGAAAATTGGGAAATGTATAAGACATTCCCACAACATCAACCACAGCAGCTTTTCATTTCACCAGGCCTATATTAAAGTATTAAACAACAGTACTTTGTCTGTATTCATCCGTTTTGTAATCCGCGTGATGACAGAACAAAGACGTATTTCTCTCAATTTAAAGTACATTCAAATACAGATCCACAGATTTCCTGGCTGAAATCAGGCTGAAGCTATTTCAAATATTCCAAAATAAGAGCTTGGACCGGGGTGCAGGAGCCATTAAAGCCATCATGTGCACACGTCTGCTTGTCGGCAGATGTCTTCACGGGCACATGTTTTCCCTGTACTGTAAACCCACATGTTCGTGTTCTTGTGTGTTTGTGATATTGCCAATATTATTCACATGACTGGCATCAATCAGCGGCAGACAGGGGACAGATGTTAGCAGAGTTCAAGGAGACACAAACAGGTCCCAACAGCTGGTAGAGAGGAGGAGGGCCCGAACAGAAGATAAGAGCAAAACAGCCCCTTGGGATGGGATCTGCGTCCTGAGACGCTCCCTGCTGGTCGGAGGAGTTTCTGTTTTGTGTGCTTCAAGGCTTCACACACTCCAGGAGGTGTCCGTCCCACTTAGAACAAAGAAATGTCAAGGACACTGTGCAGCAACAGCAAGATCTCCCTCAGAGAAATCTGTCCTTGTTGGAGATAAGGTCACAACTTGAGGGGCCACTCACAAG
>NC_070640.1:4746382-4893882 GCF_947347685.1 Pleuronectes platessa | reverse complement strand
GAGTGATATAGTAGTTGAGTACAGCTGCTCTACAGTATTTCCATTTTTATTATTTCATTTTAATTCTACTACATTTGTTCTATAGCGCTTGTGGCGTTAAGAACATTTCACACAATTAATGAAATCACACTTCTACATATGTTTTGTTGAAGCTTATGTACTTTTACAAAATGTAAAGGATCTAAATACTTAATTCTACACTTCATAGCTAATGTTTCTGAAATCCTTAATGGATTTTGTAGGTATTTTAAAAATCCAGTGCTTATTTTATCATCACCATGTTTTCTCTTTTAAACGTTTAAACATTATTTCATCAGCATTTATTAGGAACATTTTGTCACTGATATTTGTGATATCTGATCATTATTCTTCTGCTCTTGTTTCTTTAATCCCTTCTGACTTTGATCAACTTTCTGGGGCAAATGACTCAGCAGCTGTCAATTCACCGTCAGCCCACTCACACATGAGCGCAGTTAAAGACACAATCAGCTAATGTCACTGATTTCTAGAAATCTGACTTGTAACAGAAATAATAGAAAGCATTAGGGATTTGTCTACAGATAGAAACATTGATGGCTCCACCCATATCTCCATCGTATTCTCAGGAAGATTCATTTAATTTCCTTCACCTATGAAACGCCCAATCAGTGTCAGGCTGTGGGTTTATCTAAACGTACAAATTCACACTTCAGCATGTATATGAAAAGGGATGTAAGCGTATATGTATATAACCCTGAAGTGATATAGAGTACAGAGTACTGATGATCCACGGGCTTGAAGGCCAATGTTCCCGTTTTCCTGAGCCAGGAGTGACATCTAGTGGCCAAAATAGAGAAAGACAGCGTCTCTGTTCCAGACCTGCAGGGGAATTGGAATAGTTCCACAGTGTTACCTTGACCCACAATACAAATTCAAACACACAACTTTACAGACATACAAGGCAAATGGGCACTAATTGGTGTCAAATGGTTTATTGAGACATATTTTCACTCAACAGTACAATTCCCTTCACTGCAGGAGAACGTTATTCTCTGCAGCTGCTCAAAGATGAGTCTGTGATGAGAGAGAAACTTAAAATTCTTTAACGGTGAAGTTTTTTGTGTTAGAAACTGGACTTATTCAAACTTTCTTCACTTTTGGTTGAATCACAGAACAAATTTCAACAATTCAGAGGCTGATATGCTGAGTACCACCGTGTGTTTTATCTGTGATGGTGCTCTTGATTGCCAGTGTGGGGCTTGTTGACTATTATACACTTGACTCACATTAAACTTTAAATATTCCACTTTTTATTTAATCAATTACATTCCCTGTTTGACTGCATGACTTATTATCATATACAGATAAATGTCTCCCTGCAGAAAAGTCTGAGTCTTGCAAAGAAAAGGCAAAACATCTGTCATTTGATATTTACTAAAGGATTTGCACTAACGAGATAAAAAAACAACAAAATATTCCACATTTCCAATCACACCTCTGTGACACAACATTTGGAACGAAAAACAACATTACAAACAGACTTTTACCATTTGTGCGGTTATTGCGATAAAAAGAAATTCACTGCATGTCTACTTCTATTCATCCCCAGCTCTCCCTCTGCTTTAGAGTAGTTTAAAGACCCTTTCATCGCTCTGTGGTTTACTAACCTCACAGATTTGAATTAGCTATTAGACATTCTATCTTGTTCAGATATGTATGCAATTGTTTTCTTTATTTTTACACCACTTAATGTGGGTATTCAAAATGCATCACCATCGTGAACAAGCCTGTGTCGCATTGCATAGTTTCCTTTCAGACACATGAACTGCAAATCCTATCACACTGTAAAACTCAACGAGGAAACGTGAAATCCTTGTGGATATATTACAAAAGTCACACTCAGGTCATTTTGAAGTATAAATGAGGCTCAGACACTACTCCCAGTTCAAAGCCTTCAGTGAACTGGCCTTAATAATCCCAAAGTACTTCACCAAAGTGCTTAATATCCGACTCATGCTACCATCTCGATCAGGCGTCTGATCAATAATGTTCCCGTTAGGAAAAAAAGACCTGCTACAGATCCTGTTTGGCTACAACTCCCTGTTGTATCCAGGTTATATATTTAAGTTTCAAAACCAAAAGAGAGGAATCTGAAACCTGCATTATTAACATTTCAAACTGGAAACAAGAGTCATTGAGGTAATTCTGGAAAACAAAGCTTTGTCTAAAGGGCTGAGGGTAAAAAAAACAAAGTGCTGGTGAGATTGTGTCGGTTCGTGAGGCTCAGCTGAGAAGAGGAGTGTTGTCGTTCTGATCTTCAGAAAGTGTTTCAGGGTCTTTGTCCTCTTTCACTTCTTTGTCCTCTTTGGAAACATCCACTCCGTACACAGCCACCACACTGGAACAAGGAAACACAGGTAAAAAGGTCTCTGCTGATTCCAATTAAACCTGGCGACTGTTGAGACATTCCCAGCACACATGGACTAATGTCATTTATGAAAGTCAATAATGTATCACATGTTATAAAAGGCCGCAACCGGAACACTTGAACTGAAATGACTCACTAGAGGGCGTATATCCTCAGAGGCTAAACGGTATATTTAAATTCAATCAAAATGCAAAATGTCAAACAAACATCTTGCAACGTTAAAGAAAGTGAAAAACTAATCCTGAAGTTTTCCCTTTGTCCAAATCTGTGCCAAAAATCTAATTGGGGTTCTTTCTTGGGCTATTTCCAATCCTACCAGCGAATTCAATCGGTAGTTTTTGCACAATTCTGCTGACAAACAAACCAGTGGACAGGAAAAATATATATAACCTCCCTGGTGGAGGAGATAATATGTGACTTAGTCAGTGTGCTCAAGGTACATTTCAGTTTTTATGGTATCATATCATTACAGATATCTATTGCTGTAAATAGAATGGTGGTCTTGGAAATGGCTGAAACACACAGGCACAACTATTTCTGTGTTATTTAAGTAACAAACAGAGGAGTGAACTTGCAAAGTTTGACAAAAACATTTGTGAAGGAGGATAATAATGTGCAGCTCACTGTGGCCTGAGTTCGCTGAACCGGTGGCTTTGTTATTCTGTCACCACTTGTTATGAAACAAGAGGCGGAGCATGTGACAGAGGCAGATTCAGTCATGTCAACCTCCCCCGACTGACTCAGCAGTTCTACTTCATCAAGTCAAGTGGAACTGAGCGTATGACAAAACATCAGTATTGGTGATGATTGAGTGCAAATGCAAAGTTTAAGGCATGAGGCACCCGTCAAAGATTCACCATATTGTTGGAGGGGGAAGTTGCGTGTGATGAAGGCAGGAATGAGGTAGTGAGAAGGTTTTTTGGTTTCTTCGTATCTATATCAGACAAACCATTTCTCTTTTCTGGCGAAGCAAAAAACAGCTGACTCAGCAGAAACAGCAGATGTGTGTGCTCCTCCCCCTGAAGCATGTCTAGCATGAATGGGTCATCGATTGATTAAACAAGAGGCGCTGAACTCCTGGTGAGAGACATGAGGAAATGTTCTCACTTCACATTAGTTCAGTGTTAACTTGTGTTGAAACAGATTCTACATGTGAATATGATGAATCTGAAGGCGAGGGGCAAGACTCAGGGGCAAGAGGTTTCTGGTTTCTGTGTCCAGTCTGAACAATCATGTAGGTAATGATGCATGTCACGCTCATGGAAGAAGGAGTCTTGGTCTGGATATCTGCCGTCTACACTATAAACCCTGTTATATTAGCCATGTGCTCCGAGATGGAAGTTTGAGGGACAGCAACAAGACCAACAGGTTCAATTCAATGTAGTTCTATGAATCCAGGAGAGTTTTGAAAATAGAGATTTATTTCTTTCTTGAAAGACGTTGCAACTTGGACATAAACAATGAGGGAATTGTAATGAATTGGCCTGGAAGCTACAATGGGAGAACGACTTTGTCAATTTGCAGTTTGATTGTGTAACATTTCCTTATTTGCTGGTGCGATCGTTGAATGTTGTGTAACGAACTTACCCGAGGACGGACACAGGAATAACACAGAGTCCTGCAGCGAGGAGGAAGATGAAGCCAGGGAACCACGCCACCGTAGCTGCATAGACACTGTTGAAGACTGCGCCTGATACGTTGTTGGTCATATTCTCCAGGAAGGAGAGTAACGCAAACAAGGCCCCTGCGGGAAGAAGACACAGGAGATTAGAAAGAGTACCTCAAAGAGGTGAAAGGGAGAATCACAACGTGCAGTGCCTTAAATCCACGAGTACATTTTCAAGATAACACTTTAAACTACAAGTGTTTTTAAAGGAACTTTGGACTCTGGAGAACACACACACAGACACACACACGCACATACAAACGATACGGTGCAGTGGCTCATGAAACACTCTAAACCCACTCACCCTGCTGAGACTTTGAGATGAGCTTTGACATCATCGAGCGCATAACCGGGAAAGGCATGATAGACAGAAGCATGGGCACCTTCACTGTGGTTCAACAGAGCACAAGACACACGTTATACTACTCATCATGATGCAAGTAACAACATATACATATTCACTTCATTGTTTTGTATTTCTAATTTATACTGCTGAGTGACCTAAAGTTATGTTTGTGCAGAGCATTGTAATGTTTACAGCTTGTTGACATCTCAAATTACACCTAAAATAAACAAAGCCTTGATCGTGGGTCTTTTCAGTTTACAAAGCAATAGAGTTCACAAGATACTGTGACTTTAGTGCCATTGCTACAACTTGTAAATGTGGGGGGAACGACAGGCTCTGTCAATCAGTAACCTGCACAACAAGCATTTACTTTTATTAATGCAATGTTCTATGTTTTGTGTAGTTTTCTGTAATTTAGTGTAAATCAAACTGGGTTACATGCACTATATGAGAAAAGGTACACAAACACAACCTAAGGCCTTTTAGCTAGTTATTAAACCAGTGCATGTTTTAACGAGGTGATTTTCTATATCTGACACAAGGTACAAGGTGAAACTATGTGTTTGGCCTCATGAAACTAATACTGAACTTCTCTGAAAGAAGGAAACACGAGTTAAAGCAGCAGCAGCTTGTTATTCCGGTTTGACAAATACTTGATCTTGGAAACAACTGACAGCTGAAAGGGAGATTCAACCCGATTGTACGTTATAAGCAACACAGTTGTAGTGTGGACTTTTTTTCTCACCTATGAACATCATCAGAGTGGTCTTAGTAAACGCCACCAGGACCATGCCGGTCACCACAGACAGGATCCCAATCAGGACGATGAGCAGCTGCGGCACGCCACAGTACGTGAACACAAACACTCCTGCAAAACTGACCAGGAACACGGTGGTGGACAGTGCTGAGCCGTAGCCAATCAGAATCTCATTCCAGCACAGAGGTTTGTTGAGTGTGTACAGTGTCATCAAGGAGATCCCCCCAACATAAGCAAAGGAGAAGCTGGTGAAGACGAGCATCAGGAGGGTCAAAATAGTTTTACACCTGCGGCTGGCCCCTGTGAACATCTCATAGACCCCGTAGGTCATCTGCTTCAGGGCTGAGCGCTGGGTGGACCCCTCCTGAATGAAGGCATCAGCCGGGGGCTTCTTCACGGTCTCCTCCAGGATGAAAATTGCGTAGAGAAGGATCAAAACCTGAATCAACGAAGAGGTGACGAAAGGCCAGTTAAAGCCCGCAGCTCTCAGGAAGTAGCCCGTCGATATCGAAGCCACTCCAGCCAACAGGCCGATCATCATATCCAGTCCGGCCATGCGCAGGGTCTTCTGTTGACCGTCCTCACACAGGTCGGCCACGTAGGCGAAGCAGCCGCCCAGGAACGTGCCCAGGCCTCCGAACAGAGAGCTGACGAGTGAGGAGCCGATGAGCAGGTAGATGCTGAGATCAAAGTAGGAGACGGCCAGGAAGGACAGGCTGTAGATCAACGTGCCGACCAGAGGCAGGATGATGGCGATCTTACGTCCCCCCCGGTCGCTGTAGGCCACGAGCATGAGAGTGACGATCATGGAGGGGACCGTGGAGAAGAGCTCCGTGTACAGGGAGAAGAGAGAAGCTTGTCTCTGTACCTCCTGAAAACACAGAACCAATGGTTAGAGATAAAGAATATGGGGGGTTGAGGTGGAAAAGGTAAACAGCAGGTCTTAGAAAGCAAAACAACAAACTATCCTAGAAGAAGCACACATGCAAGAGAGATATTGGAAATTTAACGTCATGAATTAAATTCAGTTGACAGTTTGTTGAACAGGTGTAGAAAGTGAGAAGTTCACAATATTTGGTCTCACTTCTCTGTTCTGTTTCCTCTTTCTTTTGTCACGGGCAAGCCGAGGGTAGTAACAGTAAATTTACTCTTTAATATGACTTCATGATACTGAAGCTGTATGAGATCGTACTACCTGGAGCAGTATTATAAGAGGGGATCTCAACAGGTTATACAGGAAGAGGTCTGCTGTGTCATGACAGTTGGTTGAAGATTGACACAGTCACTGATATTTGCTGAAATGCAAAGTGTAGCAGTGACGGAGCAGACTACACCTGTGCTGTCTGTGGAGCTGCAGGTTATTTAATCGACACACAAGAACCCATGACAGAGCAAAGCCTGAGGGTTTATCTGTGATATTGATTGATATTAAATACACAACAAGACTTCAGCTATGAAAAATACAACCACACTCATTCTTAGTATGTTTTAAATGAATGTAATTTAGAAGAGTCCTTCCTACTCGAGTGGCTTTAATGTTTCATTTCGCTTAATGTCTTACATCGTTATAACTGGAATGGTTGCTGCTGCTGTCTCCACATCTGGAGGTGTTGTCCGAGGTGGGGTAGGTGGTGTTGGTCAGGTCCTCCCAGAGCCTCCGGTACACATACTGCTGAATCAGGGGATAGATGAGAAAACTGGAGAAGGCGTACAGAGCCACCACAGGCTCGACGAGGAAGAGCCCCTTCATTTTGGACCTGATGCAATATTCCCTGGAAAAAGGAACAAGAGAATATGATAAGAAATGAAATCTACTTCCTTCCAAAAGGTCATGGCCTTCTCCACATTACAAGCTAGATGGTCACTCTTGCTTAAATGGAAAAATGTGACTCCTCCCACAACTAATGGATCAGAGAAGTGATGCAGAACCTCAAGCTGGCGCACCCTTAACGGCTCCATTGCAACATTCCACAAAACATTGGACCTACTGATGAAATATGCCAACAATATATCCATATGGTCATTTAAACACACTTGGTTTGCTATTTATTTTGTTGCTAATTGTTTTTCTTTTGCTTCTGTGAGTCTTTTTGTGTTGTCCTTGCACTTGATCATGTATAAATGTGATGTTTTTGTAATTTGGTGTGTGTGTGTGTCACTGTTATTTGAACCACAGACAAAAGGGAACAGATAATGTACAAGTGTGAGCAGATAGAAACCATATGAATAAAATATATTGCAATTTTTGTTTGACACTTTAGTGAAATTGATTATTATTATATAATATAATCAATACACTATAATCAATAGTTTTTTCTCTGTTGTTGCAGCCTTTCACACTTCTGTCAGGTCCAATGTGCGACGTAAACTGATCTCACTCCAAACACAAGGTAGTTCACAGGAAGTTCAAATATCTGTTATGGTTGATTATGCCTGCTGATGGTTATCAATGAGGCCATGTGCTCCACATACCGATCCAGCATGATCTGATTATTTGATAAATTAAGTGTAAAATAAGACGTTGACCCTGAAGTGGACAGTTTGTTCCTGGGAACTCACTCGGCTGCCGGTGTTCCATGGCAACTGGTGACATGTTGTCTTTATTCCCGATGTGGTCGGTCGATTGCAGACTCGGTCGCAGATTCGACATTTTTTCCAAAGCACCTGTGTCTGAAGCGCGTTGACACACTGAAGGCCCACAAAAACCACTTCTACACTATAAATCATACGGGAGAACAAATTAATAAAGTGTAATAAACTTGGAGGGGATTCGCTTGTGGCTGATGACGGTCTCATCACGCACGCGAGCCACGGAGACGTCCGGTGCGCTTCAGAATAAAGGCGCGTGGCCAGCTCCACGCAAAGTGCTTCCGTTTGTCGGTGGTGATCATTTCAACGTGCACACACCAACACGTGTCCTTTGAAAACATCCCTCACGTCAACGAGGTGGAAGCTCGTGCGCTATTTCTGTGAGTCAAGTTGGTGAACCACTACTAATGCACAACATGTTTCTTTGCTGTATTCATTTATATCTTATTTATATCTTATTCTTCCTTATTCTGATGATATATACGACTCATCTTCTCCATTTAGGAGAGCCGGGTTCAAAGACACACCCAAAAACAACTTCAGCTTGATCTTGTGGAACAAAGTTCCAGGTCCTCGGAATCAGAAACTTCAGACTCAGAATTAAGAACAAGAATTGCTTCCTCATTGTCCTCATCCTGTTCTTCACACAGCATCTTTATGAACTTAACCTTGAGACAGAAGTGACTGCGACCATCCCGACTAACACTCTGGATAAAGAAAATCCAAAGCATATTTTCAAATGCTCATCAATCTGTCTATTAGGTATAAACTGTTATATTTGGAGTTTATTATGTTGATCTAGCTATTGTTAGCTAGCCAGAGAAGAAGTTAGCTTGCTAACAGCTGGTTAGTATTGTACACATTTCTTATTCTCACTAGTAAGGGATTGTAAAATAAGACTTACGTGCATCAGATGTGCAAAAGCAGCTGTGTGAGATGAATGGTAGGTGTTCCTCAGTGAATACATACTCTGTAGGTCATTTTTGACCCATGTGTGTATTGGTGACGTGGAAATACAAACTTTACGATGGTTATGAAGTAAAAAGGAAAAATAGAAAAACCATGACACAGGCGTTTTGGGAAAAAGACGAATCTACGACCGAGTCTGCAACCAAACGATAACATCTGGAATAAAGACAACAAATCCCCAGTCGCCATGATCCCCAGTTAAACTGGAACACCGGGTGTGCAGGTTTAGATCGATATTTACCCTTTAACCTTTGGTTTCCTTTATAACGAGCTGCAGGCAGGAGAGTGCAGAAGCCTCCTACCTTTCACAGGATGGTCCGGTTCATGTTTTAACCTTTAGTTTCCAGTCAGTAGGTCATTGCAGCAGCTCGGTCTCAGACCTTCTGTTGTATCGGTGGACGAGGTTGTTATGAAGGGTACAAGCCCCGCCCCTCGCGCGTTGTGATTGGAGCATTGTTTTGAGCCGTGCGTCCATTCGCCCAGAGGAACTGTCACCCACGAGAAAAGCCGGACGAGTATATCTTCTGACGAAAAAACGCGACCTTTTTTTTATTATTATTATCGAATGAAATCACGCTTAATGGTTGTTGTTATTGATTTTACCCAACGACGTCAATTATTTGCCCAATATAGACGCGTCAGTTATCATTATATAAAAGCTGGCACCGCCACTTTACTAAGTATTACGGTAGCATCATGCATGCGTGAACTGCGTCGGGAGGTCGGGATGTACCATTACACCTGCACGTTGGGGGGGTTTTGTTGAAACAGCAACAGAATAGGAGTCACAACCAGGCAGGGAGAAATGTTGAGGACACATTCATCAACCCTCTATCTCACTGTCATAAAAACAAAACGCCAATAAAACGTGTAATTGTGAAATGAAACTGGTAAAATGTTTACACTAGCTTATCAGAAAGGGCTGGGACCCTATAGCTGGACTGTACTGGCTGACTGTGGCAAATAACTGTACTTTACTCAATCCAGTTTATGGTGTTCACCTACAAAGTATTTCCCCGTCTCTGGTGCTTATAGTATTTTTACAGTATTATTTTTTAATAGATTTCTTATATATATTCTTGCAAAGATAGACCACAGCAAATTCCTTGTAGGTTTAAACCGGCTGGATAATAAAACTTGCATCTGATTGTGATTCTGACTTTGCGAGGTCTTAAAGTAATTTGGTCCAGTGTGTAAGATTTAGATCCATTGGCAGAAATTTAATAAGTTATAATCCTTCTAATGTTGTCACTAGTGTGTTTCATCTCAATTGTACGAATTGTTGTTTTCTTAACCTTAGAATGGGCCCTATGTATTTTAATACTTTATATTTACATCAGGAGTGGGTTCTCCATACGGAGGCTGCCATGTTTTGACAGTAGCCTAAATTGGACAAACTATCCCCTTTGGAGTTTTTATGACAACTGAAGCTACCAAAGATTCTCTCTCATGTTTAGAGGAGGAGGGTGGGGTGAAGAGTGTTCAGCTGCAACATGCAACTTCACCCCTAGATGTCACTAAATTCTACACACTGAACCTTTAAAGGGTTAATTAAGTTTTGTTGTGAGTTTCTTTGAATGGTTACAAATGAAATGTAACTTAGGAACTAATAGAAGGATGTAATTTGGAATCAGATTCAGAATCAGCCTTATTGGCCATGTATGCGTACAGATACAAGGAATTTGACTCTCAACGTACAGAAATAGACAAATAAACAAAAAAACAAGGACAACAAAGCAGAACAAGGTAAAGCAAACATTTAACTAATATGTTCAAGTATGACTATAAATATATATGTAAAAGTACGTATATATGAATATAACAACACAGCAACAATGACAATGAGTTGTTAAAGAGGTGCAGATTCTATACGATTATTCTTCTCTCTGCTCCTTCTCATTCACGACTTGAAATATGTGGTGTTTGCAGTTTTGTCAGGTCGATGAATGAAACAAACGTATAAATAAATAAATAAATATTACGGTAAAGTCATGTGGGCGTGCCTTGCATCGGAATGTACCATTAGGCCCTGGCACACCGGGACGGATTTTGTTGTGACAGCGGCGGAGTCACAACCAACCCGGCGGGGGGACACGGTAAGGAGGCGTCCATCATCTCCACCTTCCTGTGATTTAAACCAAACACGCAACTGTGCGACAAACCTGGTAAAAATGCGTGCACGGGATTATATGTTCTAAATGTCCGCGTGTGTTTTAGACGTATTCATCCCGGAATTTAGGAGTTTGTGTTCCCGGACGTGCAGGTTGGTACCGACCGTCACCAAACAAGCTAGCGAGCGTTAGCCGTCCCTGTGATTAACGTAGCTAGCTTAGCTAACTGCCAGCTAACGTTAAATACATCGCAAGCTGCTTTCGCTGTGTCACCGAGACGTTGCCGCAGCGGAGAGTCTCGTCCCCGCTCCGCCCGGCTCCAGTGCCGGACAGGCGGGTAAAAGGTTAGCGGGAGCTGCGGCGGGGAAGTCGTGACTGTCGGTGCCAGGATGGATGCTGTTCCCCGGCCTAAGGAACGTCCATCGCCCGCGGAGCTCCAGATGCTCACCTGCGATATTCACTTTTTATCAATTATTAAGATTCTTTTGCGGTCTGCGTCGCGACTTCCGCAATAGAACTTGATTGCGCAATTTTTTTAGTTTTTTCTCTCATGCACCGTGTTTTGGCCAGAACTGATTTCCTATTAGCTGCACGATCCGTTATTATTCATTAAAATAAGCGAAATAAAACCACAAATGTATAAACTGCAGTGAGAGTGCTGTGCAAGTGAAAGGACTTAATTTTTGCAACATCTTTGCATCTGATAAATAATGTGATATCTTGAATATAAAGACAAAACAATAACAGTCATAATCATCACTATTATTAGTAGTATGACAATAATAAAGCATTATTCCTATAGCAAAGGTTTAGTGCTTAAAATTGTTGTTTCTTTCAAGTTTTGATCTTCAAATTTGTCAGTTTTTTTGCTTTCGAGTGAAGTTTGTGGTTTTAAACTGTTTATAACAAAACCATTTACAAATCTGAGGTCTAATTTTAAAACCAACCATGTTTTATATTTCCTCTCCATCCTCACACACTTAACAAGCAATACATCCTGTTATATTTAACATTTGTCATATTGCTATTGATGACAATGCTACTGCAATGATTATTTTTGTGGATTTATCGCCCAGCCCCATGATAACTCTATAACCACCCTATAATCACATCTTTGGTCTCCTCCCCATCATGTTTCAGGTGTTGTGTCTGATTTGCTTGTCTCCTGCCTGATCTGCTGTCGTTTCTTGTTTTTTGGTCTCCAGGTCATAACATAGTTTTTTTCCTCCTGAATCAACAATGGCCTTCAGCAAGGGATATCGCATTTACCACAAGCTGGACCCGCCCCCCTACAGTGTCATAGTGGAAACCAGGACCAGGGAAGAATGTCTCATGTTTGAATCAGGGGCCGTCGCTGTTCTGTGTAAGGCATCTTGTCAAATTGTCCTGTGTGATAAGATGTATCTCTGGTAGTTTGTGAGTCTAGATGTGTGTTTGTGTATGATTAAGTCCCAGGTTTCATTTAGCTTCAACTTTCAGGAAGAACTCGACAGTGATTTTTCTAATAGTGTGTCGCTTTTGTTTACCTTTTAGCGGCAGCAGAGAAAGAGGCCATTAAAAGTTCATACACCAAGATAGTTGACGCCTATGGAATCCTGGGCGTCCTCCGCCTAAACTTGGGTAAGCTGCAGATTCGTCTTCTCTATGTTTTGCCTCTTGTTGCCTCAGAAACGTTCTGGGTCTGGTCATGGATTTGACCCCTAGGTTCATGTATGACTGGGAAGGCTTGTCACTGGTTACTCATAAGCAGCTTTCTTCTGTCCTCCACGTGACCTTGAAGTCTCTTGTTATCACAACATTGAAAAAGCTGTGGAAAAGATTAAAGCTCATAGATGACTGAGATTTGACTGGCCGGGGTTTTTGTGAAAATCACTATTGTTTCTTGTCTTTTAGGTTTGATTTGTATTTTTTATTATTTGTAATTACCATGTATTAGGGGTTAAACTAATGCTCCATCTTCCTTCTGCAGGGGACTCCATGCTCCACAGTCTGGTGGTGGTGACAGGATGTAGCTCTGTGGGGAAGGTGCAGGACTCTGAGGTTTTCAGGGTCACACAGACAGACTTTATTTCACTGAAGAATGACCCAGGAGACGAGGACCGGATCGCTGAGGTGCGAAAGGTCCTGAACTCTGGACACTTCTACTTTGCTTGGTCTTCCAGTGGAGTCAGTTTGGACCTGAGTCTCAATGCACGTCGCAGAATCCAAGAAGATTCTACAGACAACCGATTCTTTTGGTAAGCGTGAATTGATTAATGTTTCAGAGTAACGGTATTTCTGAGACGATCAGGCAACATTTGACTTGTAAAATACCAAAAGATGGGTTATATGAACTAAATACACATTCTGCAATTTGCCCAATCTTCCATTTGTGGTGACTTCTTCTGAAAGTGTGACATGGGGGCTGTGGGATTTGCAGCTGAGGTGTGAAAATGAACAGTTCACACTGAATATGTTTGTGTGCTTCACTGCTGATTTCTCTCTTTATGAATCAAAAGGAACCAGTCTCTTCACCTGCACCTGAAACATTATGGAGTAAACTGTGAGGACTGGCTGTTGAGGCTGATGTGCGGCGGTGTGGAGATCAGGACCATCTATGCAGGTCACAAACAGGCCAAGGCCTGCATCTTCTCCCGCCTCAGCTCAGAGCGAGCTGGCACTCGATTTAATGTCCGAGGAACAAACGACGATGGACAGGTCGCCAACTTTGTGGAGACTGAACAGGTGAATAAGACCTTGTACAGTTTTATTGAGTGTCTCTGGTGGTAATAAATCCCTTCGATGCAGCAAGGCCAATAGGTTTAGTAGATTATAGTTGGTGTTTTCTTTGTTCATCCAGTGCCAATAAGAGCAGGACAAGCAGAACACAGAGCAGGAGACAGTGACAAACACACTGAGCAGCTTCAGGCAGTTTAATGTTTACATAATGTATCATGTACATTTGTTCATCCAGTCCCATGACCTTGGTTGATACACTCTATTTAAATACTGGTTATCTATTGACTGGTTAGGAGCAAATCTGGTGGATGTCTTGTGGGGAAACAGCATCGCTCTAACGACGTGCACCATCACTGTGTATATATTTTGTGTAGCAATTATAATTATAGGTGCATTGTCAACAATAGCACTGACAGGATAATAATAATAATCCAGCAACTAATGTCCAGTCAGTATTTTATTTTAGCCTAAGACGTGTTTATTTCATTTCTACTCTTTGTGGAAAATGACTAAATAAGTCACATTTTCCCTTTTTGAAAGTTCCTGTTTGAGCAAAGCAACAGGAAGCTGCAGGTTGGGCGCAGTAACTGAAACTACTACGTTCACAGTTCAGTGTAATATAGTACACATCTAAAAAATTACCTATTCATTAACTACCACAGGTTCAGTGTCAATACTGAATATAAAATGTATATTATAAGCTTGGCAACTGTGGAAGCTGTTGCAGAGTGTTTGGGTTGGATTGCATTGTGTTGTCAGATGCTCTGTTGAATTTGGTCAACCTCTTTGTTAATGTATTTTCTTCTCATAGAGGAATTCACGTGTATCCACTTCCCTATGGGTTTTCGTCTACTGTCACTTTCTCTTTTCTTTGGTTAGGTGGTTAGCTTTATTACAATGTAAGGATGTTTCTTATCCCAACTGTTCAAATTAGTGATTTCTTTTCTAAAGTAAAGATGTTTTGTCACGTTGTACATAAACCTGACCCCTCTTCTGTTTTCTCAATCACAGGTTATTTTCCTGGATGATAGAGTGTCCTCCTTCATACAGATCCGTGGGTCCATTCCTCTTTTCTGGGAACAGCCAGGGATCCAGGTAATGAAAACAAAATCAGTTCCACATAACCAGCCTTGGATTCTGATACATCAAGAAAATCATGAAACGCTGTAATGTCACATGGCTGAGACTCACTCTGTGTGAGTAGTGTAAACACTGAACTCTGATGAAACCTGTGGAATTCCCTCAAACAAGGATAAAAAAGAATAATAATTTATAATTGCTAAGACAGTGTAATTACACTGTTAACACATTTTGTCCATGCTGTGTTCAGAAAAAGTCCATTAAGGGTGTTTTGTTGCATCTGAATGAGAATCGGAACCTTAGTGGACCGGATGAAAACCCCCACCTGGTATAACCCTCTTTATTTGCTCTGTGTGGTGCTGACGCTTTTTTACTGCAGATGGGTGTTGCTCTGTGCAATGCCAAAGAACAGGATTGAAAACTAAAGCTTGCCCATTGTGGATTTTTATTCAGGTCCCATACGTAGTTCCTGTCCAGAAAATACCAATTTAGAGCTTTACAGTAAGAACTAGGATCATCCATTATACTGCACACACCATCACTGGGATTCTCTTTCTCCTGTCCTGACATTGCACAGACTGGTGGATTAGATCACACGTGGGTTTAGGTAAATCATAGATATAGTGGTTGGTAAAGGGCATTTTTCTGTTTTCCTCAGCTCCCAAACTTCTTTGGTCAGGTGAGAGCCTGGTCTGAAAACATCCCCAAACCGCTTCCCTTCACTGAGGCTGTTAATGTTCCTCTGAGAACTGGATAGGTGTAAACTGATAATAAAGATGGATGGAGATGTTCTATCATGTAGAGGAATAAGTCAAGGTCATGTTAGTGACCTATTCAGTCCACAAGGACTTTGGATTTGTTCAAACACAGGGTAGCTGGTTTGGCGGTTGTTTTCAGACCAAACTTTAGTCCTCCTGCTTTTACAACACTGCTGTAGCTCTTATCCCCCTCCACCGACTATGGCTTGTAGGCTGACTTTCTCCTTGCTGTGCTCTCCAATTCATTCCCTGAGCTGGATAGTTTCCTAAAGCTTGGACAGTTTTATCCAGAAGAGTCATCGATCTTTAAACAGTTAGTGTAGATTGCAAATACGTTTGAATTAGTCTCTGAATCTTAACTGTAGTGCAGTTTTTTAAAACCCTGCTAGCAAAGATGTAAATTAATAAGGTGGTAGGATTGCCCACACTGAGTTAGTCAGTTGTTAAGAGTCCTGGTTGATGAATAAAATCTAATCTTTTTTATGTTTGTTTTGGAGAAAATAAAACATCTGTGGAATATTTAATTGGTTGGAAATGAATTTCAGGCATCAGTCAGTCATTTACAGATTCAAGGACAAACCTTCAAATGCATGGTTAATAAATAGTTATATTATAGATCAATCAAATTAAGATAGGGTGAACTATGTTGAGCTGGGGGTGGTTTTTGGTCTGAGGTGTACAGCTGTAACCTGAGTCCTTTCCGATGCCATCTCTGGAAGTTATTAAATATGCATACACATGCATGACAGTAGAGATGGGAAGGAGTGACAAAATGGCAGAAGCATGGAGCTAATTGTTAAGCCCTGCCAAACATTGGCCTCGCCAGAATAGGCACACACAAACGTTCAAGCAGATGAATTCGAAGCTGAGGGAAATAAAAGCTCACAGTGCAAAAATAACCAAAGACAGAAACCAGAGATTTGAGAAAGGAAAGTCCAGTCGGAGAAAAATCTGTCTGAACCAGAATGGGGCAGGAGGGCTGTGGATTTCTTTTAGCTGGTAAAAGGCTGTCAGGAAGAATAGGTGATTTTAAATGATGGAGAAGATAAATCAAAGAAGGGGGGGTTGTCAACAAGCAGAGACGGGTGTGGAGGAAAGGTTGTGACTTTTTGTGAGATCTTCAAATGTCTTGAGCAGAAGCATTCCTCTCTGACATTTCATCAACCCAGGGGTTAATAGCAGGTTTATGGCTCAGCTTCTCACATGATACTGGTTGAACCAATGTGCAGGTTGCAGCTAAACTACAAAACAACCAGACTGGCAAAACATTTAAAAGTTAATAAGCACAATTTCATACACTGACAGTGATATAAATGTAACCTAAAATAATAGTTGAGTTATTGTCTAATATTCAATGCACGTTGAGACGACGATGACGTTGCAACCTGACGTCTGGTCAGTTTTTGTTTTGGCTGAATATTTCAACCCCCTGATGATATCTAGGTTTAGATATTTATTAAATCTCTTGTTTCAATGTCTGAGTGTTTGCAGGCTTTATTGAAGCTCGAAGCATCAAGGAGAAAAGTGATGAGCAATAAACAAGATAACAAATGTAATGCGCACACAATCTGAAGGTTGCCTCAGGTGGGACGCATCTACACCCACATAGACTCAAATGGGAATAGACTTTATCGGATCACCTGCATATATGTTTTACTTTTTTATATGGTTTTAATACCGACATTTTACTTTAGATTACTTGTGTTCTGTTCCACATCTAACTAAGTGACACTGGGACACTGTTAACTCTAAGGCTGGTTGGTCAGTGCATCTTATCTTCTGATCTCTTTGTTGAGCAGATGCAGGTCAGTGCCATTGAGGGAGGGGCACAGAGACCTGGTATCAAACGGGTCCCTGTGTTAAATCAGTAAAGACCATAGTTGTGACAAGTTAAGTCCGTTAAGTTGAGTGTGGCCTGTGTGGAGAGGTGGTCTAGTACAACAAGACCTAATAAGGAAAAATACCTAAAGAAGTAGAAATCCCTTCACAGAGTAGGGAACATGTAAGGACCTGCGGTGTGGAATGAGCTGGTTTCCACTGGGCTTGTGTCCTGCTCAGTCTGTCAAGGTGCAGTCATGTGGTGTTTGTTCTGATTTAGTTAGTTATCGATCAAAATAAGACAATATGTAGGAGAATAAACCCTTGGAAATTATAATAAAGGTGTTGAAGAGGTATTGGAGAGATAACCAACAATATTCCTCTGCTGCTCAGTGTTTTTATGTCTATGATCAAATCTCCCCATGCTGCTCCTGTGTCGCTGTTTTCCTTCTCCACACTTTCATACTTTATTTTGGACTCAACTGTCTCATTTCCACTGTTAAAAAGTTGATTAAAACTTCAACTTCTATCCCAAATGCATTCTTCAACAACAGGTTTTCTGGCCATCTGCAAAACTGTGTTTTTGTGCATCTTTCCACTTCTGATCTTTAACAAAGGAGGACTTTGTGACTCGTCTCTTTTTTGTTTTTCTGTGACTGTCCCCTCCCTGCAGGTCGGCTCTCATCGTGTCAAACTCTCAAGGGGATTTGAGGCTAATGCACCAGCGTTCGAAAGGTAATTAAAACGCTCTGTGTCATATGTGTACACAAGTGTGTGTGTGTCATTGTCTCCAGCTGCTTTATCTGGCCTCCAACTGAGCACCACTCCCTAGAAGAGCAGAGCAGACACCATAATACTATGTTTGCTGCAGCCACTGCCCTAATGACAGCAGTGAAGAGCTCTCCAGACTCCTGAATGAGACAATGTTAATTGAAGTCTTGTCCTCAGAGACAGGTTTATTGCAGGGAGCAGACAGGAAACATTGGGAGCCCTTGATTAGCTGTCGACCTGAGTAAATTGTCATTTCTGTTTATTGCAGAAAGTTCCTTCACAAAAGTTCTGGCCCACCTCTTGTGAAAGTCCAATTATTATTACAATGCATCTAATTCAAGGTTTGTGAGTTGTTTCTGAAACATATCTCCTCATTTCCCGATAGCCATCAATACAAATATTTGGAAGAAGCTTCATGAGGATTCTACTTTTACCTTAAACGTCACATTTGAGGATGAATCCCTTTTACTCATCAGAAATTTGCCCTTTCCCTGTCTACCGACCAGAGACTGTATATCTACAGACACAATACAGACACAGGGTCAGCAGCAGAGAGTAATTAGCTTGATGGACTGCCACTGTGGCTTAACCCCAGGCCCTCTACAGGGAAGATGATCACCCTAATCACTGGACCACACCCTGATAGCGCCCTGCTTATCACCTGTCTGTAGCCGCTCTTATCAGCCTCGCAGTACCCACACTGTCTGTGGCTGTCTAGCTTTGAGGAGACGGTTGGTGGTTGTTTGACAACCAGACATCTTGGGCTATAGAGGACGGTCTCTGCAGGGCTGAGCTCAGTGGTTCGGCCACACTTTCTTTAACACGTCAGGACAAGTCAGATTGTATCAAATCCGTCATTTCTTCACACTTAGTGGTCGACTTGCTTTTCAAACATCTGTTAGGAGCAGGAATGATGCTCCTAACCAGTTATATCCGATTGAGTGGCACTATTTTCTTTTACGTACCCTTGCTTTGCACTATGCCACTTTGAGTTCTATCAGACCTGCAGCTTTACAAAACCAGTAAACCTGCGTCACTTCATCTTAAGCTGTTGTTGATGAATCAGAGACGTCTTGTGTGCACAGTATTTTTAAGCTTAAAATGGAAAAACAACTTGTATTGGGTAACCACTAGCCTGTGCTTATTATGGGACTGTGTATGTTTTCCCAGACACTTCACTGCACTGCGGAGGTTGTACGGTAAGCAGGTGATCCTCAACCTGCTTGGGAGTAAGGAAGGAGAACACATGCTCAGTAAAGCGTTCCAGGTGAGAGGAGCCGTTCTCTGACATGCACAGCTTCATCTAATTGCCTCCAACATGACCGAATCCGTCCACAACACAATGTGTGTCAGGACAGACGCTCTTTGTAAACCCACACACTCGCAACATGTAGGAATTCGTTTGAGTAGGTGGACACTACTGCCCACGACAGAATGTTGTTCTAATTCATTTTCCCACCGAGGGATTCCCTGGATCTAACGTATCAAACACTATCAAAATTGTTGTTTTTTTCACTCCCTAGGGATCAGTTAGCCCAAAAACATGAACTCACGTCGGGTCACATTTTCCTCTGTGGTTGTAAAGTTGTCACAAAACACTTGCTGTTGAGATTCAAAGCCCCACTTTGTTGGGTAATACTGAAGAGTAGGTTTACTACTAAGTCACACATGTTGTCTCTTGTATAAGACACGGATAAAGATCTTGTGTAGCGCTCAAGTTTCATTGTTATTGTATTGTACTAAATACATTTAAAGTAAGAGTGTTGGTTCTGGTTTGTGACACATTGCACACATTATATCATGCAATTAAAATGACCTGAGACAAATGAGTACAATTAATAAATATAATATAGACAGCAGATTTCACAGTCCACAGTAGTTATTGCTGCACACTTCATTATGATTATGTCACAGATAACATTAAGTTATGATGGTGTAAAGTAAATGTCAAATCTATCTGGTTCAATTTAGCAGGAAGCAAAGTCAGATGTCAACAGCAGCTCATCTTAAAACATGACCTGCATGTTCAAAGATTCAAGTCCCTGGTTTTGTAACAGTAAATTAAAATGTTTCTTCATTTACAGACAATGCATCTTGCACAAACATGTTTAACACTGTTTGGATTAAGTTTGAATATGCTGGATTAAGTCTTCTCTCGTCTTTCTTTTCCAGAGTCATCTGAAGGCGTCGGAACATGCGTCAGCAGTGAAGATGGTGAACTTTGACTACCACCAAAATGTGAAGGGAGGCAAAGCAGACAAACTTCACAGTGTCCTGAAACCCCACGTCAACAAGTTTGTGGAGGAGTGCGGGTTCTTCTATTACTCTGGAGAGTCCGGCATCACAAGGTGAGAAAGAAATACAAACATGTTATATGAAGAGTTTAGGGTTTGGGTTATTCTTCATTCCGACTTGTCTTTGTAGGACTCAGGGTGGAACCCTCCGGACCAACTGCCTGGACTGTCTGGACAGAACCAACAGTGTACAAGCCTATTTCGCCCTCGAGGTAGGAGTCTGAGCACTAAGCTGTTGTGATGTTATAACATGTCGTATTTTAATTTCTTCACTCCAAGTACATTGTCTTTTGTGAGGATGTTTTTCCGTCTGACTCTCTGCTCCTCACAACCGCAGATGCTGCCCAAGCAGCTGGAGGAAATGAGTCTGACGGAGAAACCCCAGCTGGTGGCCCGGTTCCAGGAGGTTTTCAGGACCATGTGGTCGGTCAATGGAGATTCCGTCAGTAAGATCTATGCAGGCACCGGGGCTCTGGACGGGAAGGCCAAGGTACTACTTTCAATTCCAGTGACTCATAATAAGAACACTTTAAGCAGCATGTAGTGCACAGCAGGTTGTCTGGCTGCACTTGATGTAGGATTTGTATGAATTTGAATGATGGAAGGAACTTAATCAGACGTCAGTTAGGCTCACATCTAACAGCCTAATGAATGAAGCTATTAAAGGGAAGACATTAAAAGCCACAACCATAAATAAGGATTAAGCCCTGTGCAGTATTTTTAAACAGTTTTTTTACTTTGATTGGCACTTAAACAATATTCATCTAGTTGTGCAATGTGCATGCAGTGACAGGATCCTGCATGAATGTGCAGTTGATCCTGTGTGAGCAGCAGTGAGTGCTTCTCTTTCTTAACTCTCGTGTGCTGTCTCTTTCTGCCGTCCTCTGGACCTCGCACCTGTCTGGTAAGTTAACGAGTGCGTTGATGTCGTATTTGAGTTGTGGGTCTATATCTGGTGCATTATTGATTGCAGTGTCTGTGGGTCAAATGATGATGGGATGGGACAGTTGGAACCTCTTTGCGTATATAAATATACGCCTAAAAACCTGATTTCATTTCCCTTGAAATGTATTTCTATTTTTTTAACTGGGGAACTCTTAAGTGCTCCTTGGAGGCTTCTGTGATTTACATTCCATTCATCATTTTTCTCACTGTGGGATCATTTGCTTGAACTGGCCACATCTGCCGTCCTGATTGGTTGAAACTGGAGAGATCATCTCAAATTATTGCCTTGTGGAATTGACTCAAATTGTGTCGCACATCGATCTCTGGCCGTTTTGATCCTTCGTGGTCGGTTCACGATTATAAATGACTTGAATCTCTTTGAGGTGTTTCTCATTCACTTCAACTATAAGTAGAACATTTGTATCTTAATTATTGTGTGTGTGTCTGTGTGTGTTTTGTAGTCTGGGAAGCTGAAAGACGGAGCGCGCTCTGTGACGAGGACCATCCAGAACAACTTCTTCGACAGCTCTAAGCAAGAGGCGATCGACATCCTGAGACTGGGCTCCACACTCAACAGTGATTTGGCGGATAAAGCTCGGGCCTTGCTCACCACTTCCAGTCTTTATGGTAATTCTTTCCTACAAGTGGAGAATAACGCATTATTTACAGGTTCAATAGATATTTGGCCAAAATCTACTTATAAGTGGTGTAACTAATCAGTTTTTGTAGCTTTTAAATATAGTAATAACAACGAAGATAATTTCCTTTTGGCTCCATGAAGGGAGAAGATTTTTTTTGAATATGTTGATGTGTGTCTGTAACCCTGTAAGCCACAAGCTGCTCTGTGAAACAGGAGGGTTTGTCTGTGGCACGTCAAGTGGGACGTGTAATCTCCATGTGTCAGCCCTCTGTCCCAGTTAGATTACTGCTGACCGACTGCTGTGCTCGCTCTATCTGTTAGAGCGCTGGTTTAACCCGCCCTTCTCTCCCTTCTCTCCCTCCTGCTCTTGCGCACAATCTTAGTTACTGAGCCCGTCTTACAATCAGGTATAGTAACTGAAAGACTGCCCCCAGTGGATGGATGTTTTCGACCTCTGTCACACACTGTATTTGTCCTTCCATCTGTGTTTCCCTACTCATTATTGTTTATTCATTCATCAGTGGACGTTGGTAGTGGTTTAAAACTCTGTCTTTTGTATTTTATCAGACTCCTACAACAATGAAAGAGGTTTACATTTCTTGTTGGGAAAATTTAGAGAGCGAAATAAACCATTACCAACGTTGATTATTTGATTTTTATCTGTACGTCTGTAAAGTAAAGATAAAATGATGATAACAAAATGTATATTCCTCCTCCTGTGCCCCATTCAGAGCATTGTTTTGGACTTCCTCTCTTGTGTTTGGTCACTCTCCCATTGGTTTTGATTTGATGTTTTCCCATTTGTGCAGTTTCCTTGTGTGCCACCCTTCCGACAGACCCACTTCACACTCCACCACTTCACACTCTAATCACACTCTCCTCCCATCTGCAGCCTCCCCAAGGGTATTGCTGGGAATGTGTCAGAACTACCAGAAATACACAATGCCCAAGCAGATCCGGGTGTGTGTTGGCACCTGGAATGTGAACGGGGGTAAACAGTTTCGCAGCATTGCTTTCCGCAACCAGACGCTCAACGACTGGCTGCTTGATGCTCCAAAGAAGGCGGGGCATCCTGAGTTCCAGGGTACGTTGGTATTTAGCTGCGTTTACTGTGGACAGCAAGTGACACGAGGCAACTATAATGTGTTCATTTAAAGACACAGGGATGAATCTTCAGTTGGACTAGGAAATATGAAGTTTATTTGTAGCATATGTTGTACTTATTACATCCATTATAGAGTAGAATATTGCAGAAATGCCATCAGTATCAGCCTGTTTGATTGCTGATATTGGCCAAACTTTAAAATCTTGCTTCACAATATAAACAATACTATGTTTATTTTCTTAATGTGTATTTTTTCTCTTTACAGACAGCAAAGCCAACCCCATCGATATATTTGCCATCGGTTTTGAGGAAATGGTTGAACTGAATGCCGGCAACATCGTCAGTGCCAGGTATGTGTCCGAGAGGCCAGCCTGAAATAAACCAGACGAGATAATGAAATAGCTGTGATGTTTCTCCTTTCGGCTACATAAAGTATATCAAGTCTTCTTTCCATGCTCCAGCATCATATAACTATATACAAATATATTGCAGTAAATAAAAAGCCTGATGTCCATGGATGTGCAGACTCAGTTCTGGTACTGCGTAGGTCTGATCAGACAAGACTAATCTAGATGTGAAATCTTGAAGTTTAAAATGTTGATAATTACAGTTACTGTATTTGTTCTTGTATTATATTATTTCTACACCATAACACACGTTTCTCTTCTTGTCTCAGCACCACGAACCAGAAGCTGTGGGCAGCTGAGCTCCAAAAAAACATCTCACGTGACCACAAATATGTTCTGCTGGCTTCAGAGCAGCTGGTGGGAGTGTGTCTGTTTGTTTTCATCCGCCCACAGCATGCACCCTTCATCAGGTATGACCTCTACACGTTGTCTCGAGAAGGGCGTACAATTATACTGTTATCACAGGTGTATTAATACACGTGGTCTGTGTTCCAGGGATGTGGCCGTAGACACTGTAAAAACAGGAATGGGCGGAGCCACAGGCAATAAAGGTGGTGTTGCCATCCGCCTCCTGTTCCACACCACCAGCATCTGCTTTGTCTGCTCCCACTTCGCTGCTGGCCAATCACAGGTCAAGGAGAGGAATGACGACTACAGTGAGATCACGCGCAGACTCAGCTTCCCCATGGTAATAATAATATGAACTCATCCATCAGCTACATCATCCAGGTTTTAAATTGTGGAGGCCACAGACTCAAGGTCATACTGTCATTTTATTGATTGACTGGAACTGATGTCATATTTGAAGACATGAGCTGTTCCAGTGTAAACAGAGGGGTGAAAGTCAAACAGCCAGAATTAGTTTTATACAATCCACCATCTTCCCTCCTGAAAGAGAGCATGCAAGCTCCAGGGAGCATACAGGAGAAATTAAGAGAGAAGTGTTTAGTGTGTTAAAGTGTAGTAAACATTGCTCGTGATCATCTTTAAAAAAGCAACTGTTCATTCTCCTTTTTGCTGACCTGCATCTGTCTTGTCCCCCAGGGTCGTCTGCTGTACTCGCACGATTACGTGTTCTGGTGTGGAGACTTTAACTATCGCATCAGCCTGCCCAACGAGGAAGTCAAGGAACTCATCAAACAGCAGAACATGGAGGCCTTGACAGCTGGAGACCAGTTGTTGGATCAGAAGAATGCTGGTTTGGTATGGCCCAAAGAATACATGCATATTTACATGCACTAGTGACTGTTAATGAAGTATCACCAGAAAACACATTACTGTGAGAACTTTGGAAAATATGGTTTTATAGACCTTACAGCAGTTAAAGAATGTATTGTTTTTTTCTTTAAAATAGCCCAGTAGAAAAACAAACATTTACACCGAAGCTCTTTTCTCCCGCAGGTCTTCCGAGGTTTTATCGAGGGAAAGTTAGATTTTGCTCCCACCTACAAGTATGACCTCTTCTCAGAAGATTATGACACTAGTGAGAAGTGCCGCACACCAGCCTGGACTGACCGTATACTCTGGAAGAGGAGGAAGTGGAACTTTGACAAAACAGGTGAGACACAGAGCCACTGTCGTATGAACCTAAATAATCTCACTCCGATCTAACAGCGACATAAATGATGCTGCCTTCTTTGGTTCATCAGTCAAAAACCACAGCACTGAAACTTCAGAATACTTAATCTGTAAATGTACTTCTTGCACTGCTTGTAGCTGAGGAGATGAATATAGTTGGTGCAGCTTCTACATCTGGGGAGAACGAGGAGGATCCAGACAACCCTTGGTACCCCGGCACTCTGAAGTACTATGGCAGGGCTGAGCTCAAGACCTCAGACCACAGGTAACAACAGGATATTTATTTTTAGAGCTGACCAAGTTGTCTCTGTTTCATTTCTCTTTATGTCACATCTGTGTCAAGAGAAAACTAATGAGCTAAAGCAAAGGTAACCACTTCCCTTCTGTGTCATTTGGTTACAGGCCTGTGGTGGCAATAATGGACGTGGACATCCTGGAGGTCGACCCAGATGCTCGGCACCAGGTTTACAAAGATGTCATTGCCAAGCAGGGGCCTCCAGACGGAACCATCCTGGTGTCACTCTGCACCTCCGGCCCTGACGACTACTTTGACGATGCGCTCATAGACGAGCTGCTGGACAAGTTTGCTCAGTTTGGAGAGGTCATCCTCATCAGGTGAGCCTGACTCCCTGACACAGAAAGACGTATGTGACCATCATTATTTGGTTGGACTACATTGACGGTGTCCTTGTTTGTGCAGGTTTGTTGAGGAGAAGATGTGGCTGACTTTCCTGGAAGGTTACTCTGCTCTCGCTGCTCTTTCTCTCTGTGCTTCCACTGTAAGTCCTCACAACTGAATCTAAAATAATTCAGAGCTTTAAAGATGCTCCCCTGAGTCTTCACATAACAAATATTGAATATTTACTTTGTTAGTTGTATATCAACGTAATTATCTTTGCTTACACCTCTTGGTTAGGTCCTTGGCAAAGTGATTGATATCCGCCTGAAGAGTCCAGGCTGGATCAAGAGTCTGGAGGAGGAGATGAGCGTGGACAGGATCTGTGGAAGTATCCCCACCTCAGCTAGCTCCACTCTGCTGGCTGAGGACACGGACATGGGCGACGATGATTACGATATGGAGGGTGAGCAGCCGCTTGTAGTCTCAACCCCATATCCTCAGAAATTTATATTTTGTATTCCTGTTTATGTTTATTAATTCCTGCCCTCTTGTCTCCTGCCTGCACCAGGGGATGTGGACGAGGAGGTGGAGGAGATCCTTCCCCAGCACCTGCAGCCTGGAGCCGGCGCCGGCCCTGGGTCCTCGCCTCAGCCCTCCCCCCGCAGCAGCCCCTGTCCCTCCCCGACCCAAGGAGAACCATCGACCCCCAGCAGACCCAGTCGTTCACAGCAACCCTCCCGACCATCGCAAGGTGAATAACACCTGAAATCAGGCGGCTTCAAGTGCTGACCAATCATATGTCTGGGTTGCGCGCTTGAATATAAACTGTAATTTTGCTCTGTTTGTGATGCATGGAAGCTGATTTAAGTCCATCATCAGTGAGGAGAGGAAGTTCAGGTAATTTCACGTGTGTTTAGAGTTAGAAGCCTCGTGGTGTGTTCACTAGTGCAGTTTTAAACTGTGTGCAGTGTTAGATTTATCTTTCCTTAAATCACCACTGTGCATGAGGGTGAAACTGGAGGATGACACGGTGTGAAGAAATGTGCCTTTCTTTCTTTTACTGTAATGGCATTAAGTCATGCACTTTTCCAGAGAAGTTGGAATGTAGTGGAAACAGTATAAAGGTTCTTTTGTGTATTGTGTGAATGTGGAAGTTCTCAAATTAGGCAATCGCACACATGTCTAGTCGTTCTCAGGTGAACCACTCCCTTTTCATGTGTAAACCTGCTTTTCTCTCATTGTTTTTTAATTCCAGGGCCTCCTGTTGACTTCCAGCCCGGTGCCCCCACATCTCTCTGCCTGGAGCCCAAGCGTGCCCCTCCCCCTCGTCCTAACGCACCTCCGGCCAGACCAGCACCCCCTCAACGTCCACCTCCACCTTCAGGTGAATCATCACCCTCAACCACTGTGTATACAGTTTATTAAAACCTAGTTTTCTCCTCCAATGCTAATCAGAGCATCTTAATAAAACCCTTCATGTGAATGGGGGTATTTCATTATTCATCATGGTACAGTGTGAGGTACTTTAGGCATGCGTTAACCTTTCCACCTCTGTCCCACTGCTTCCACTCTTTCTTGAAGGAGGCATGAGCCCTCTTCCAGTTAGGAGGGGCTCTGGAGGTAAAGTCATTACTGTAGACCTGTGTGTTTATGTGCATTCAAAGTAGTGGCTGCTGTTTTCCATCTGCTGCTTCACACACAGAAGCACATTGCATTAGTGATGATTCAGCAACCTGTTATTGTAAAATGAGCAGCTTTTGTGTGTTGTGGGATTTCTGATTGGATGAAACACCCGATCTGTGTGTGTAGACTCTATATCCTAAATATCAAAATGACGTGACCCTCTCCTACATCTGAATGTTTGTACACGCTGCTGCGCTGTCCTCGGGTTCCGCCTCAGCCTTTCAACTGGGTGAGTGTTAGATTAAGTGTGTTTATGAGGCTTTGGAGTTTATGGTTGAATTCAGAATGCAGCTCTGCTTTTGCATCACCTAATGAGTCACCTTTATATCTGATTTTAGTGATGGAAGTTGTAGATAAAATGTAGCTGTTCTTGTAGTGATAATAACTTCTTCAGTGATATAAACCTTCTGTGGTGTATATGTGAGTTCTGTTGACTGTTCCTGACTGAGCTGTGACAGTAGCTGGTAGTTGAAGTGTTTTAGAGTAAGCTCTGTTGGGGTTTTTCCTGTTTCTTGCTCCATTTTATTTTGAAAATACCGTTTCCCCTCTTTGACTTCAAGACTATGGCGAGTGTCCCAGCCCTCTGCTCGGTAGGAGAGGCAGTGAAGGTAACTGGCTCGCTGGTGTTTGGTTTTTAAATGTCACCTGATCCCTCTAGTCTTACACCAAGTGACCAATGTTATTAATACTGTTTTAATATTGATGGTTCACCGCTGACCAGTTGTGCATCCTTGTGGGCGCCCTTAGTTGTGTTTGTGTGTTTGTGTGTGAGAGATGTGCTTAGTAGCCTGTTGAAAAACTAGATTATTTAAATGCTGAATAAGTTGGGAAGAGGTTAAAGGACCAGGGGGAACCAATTTACTTTCACAATTACTGTGCCACTGCAGGAAATTCTAATTTTGTTCTCAGGAGACCAGATTTCATTTTCAGTGGTGATTATAAGACCCTAACAAACAGGTGTCAGGTGCATTTTACCGTTACAATCATTTGTATTTTCATCAGAAAGCAAATATCAGGGCGGAAATACATCAAAATACTGCTTCTTTAATCACTTAGATAATTTAATTGGAGGGAAAATTGTAAAAAAAAAAAAAAACATGATACCTCATTCATACACACTGTCATTGTGGACTGGAAAATAATTTATTTAGCCACTATTGTCTTGTCATAAACTTAAACTTGGTCTTATAGTCAGCTCCACCTCAGTCATTCACTGGTTTTAATGGGGAGGAGGGGCGATCCCTCAGGAAGTAAATATTCAGATTCACAGCATCTCAGACTTCACCGCTCTGCTTCTTTATTACCACCATCTGCTGTTGCTAGTGCTTCTTGTAAAGTGTTGTCATGGGGGAACGCCTGCATCCCCGCTCTGTGTATGACAGTAATGTGGTTTGGTTTCCTTTGTGCTGCAAAGGACCAAAGAGCCCTCTTCCAGTTAGGAGGGGCTCTGGAGGTAAAGTCATTACTGTAGACCTGTGTGTTTATGTGCATTCAAAGTAGTGGCTGCTGTTTTCCATCTGCTGCTACACACACAGAAGCACATTGCATTAGTGATGATTCAGCAACCTGTCATTGTAGAATGAGCAGCTTTTGTGTGTTGTGGGATTTCTGATTGGATGAAACACCCGATCTGTGTGTGTACTCTATATCCTACATGCAGAGCTATGTGCCGTCATATCCTGTAGGTGTCCCCTGAGTTTGTGAAACCTGACCTTGCATAGATTGACCGCTGACAGCTTGCTGGAGTATTTCAGACCACTCTGCTTTTTTGCATCTCGGCTGCATCATCATAGAAATAGTTCCTTTACGAGGATTGAATGCCATTTTATTCACTGAAATATCAAAATGACGTGAGCCTCTCCAACATCTGAATGTTTGTACACGCTGCTGCGCTGTCCTCGGGTTCCGCCTCAGCCTTTCAACTGGGTGAGTGTTAGATAAAGTGTGTTCATGAGGCTTTGGAGTTTATGGTTGAATTCAGAATGCAGCTCTGCTTTTGCATCACCTAATGAGTCACCTTTATATCTGATTTTAGTGTTGGAAGTTGTAGATAAAATGTAGCTGTTCTTGTAGTGATATTAACTTCTTTAGTTTTATACCTTCTGTGGTGTATATGTGAGTTCTGTTGACTGTTCCTGACTGAGCTGTGACAGTAGCTGGTACTTGAAGTGTTTTAGAGTAAGCTCTGTTGGGGTTTTTGTGGTTTCTTGCTCTATTTTATTTTGTAAATACCGTTTCCCCTCTTTGACTTCAAGACTATGGCGAGTGTCCCAGCCCTCTGCTCGGTAGGAGAGGCAGTGAAGGTAACTGGCTCGCTGGTGTTTGGTTTTTAAATGTCACCTGATCCCTGTAGTCTTACACCAAGTGACCAATGTTATTAATACTGTTTTAATATTGATGGTTCACCGCTGACCAGTTGTGCATCCTTGTGGGCGCCCTTAGTTGTGTGGGTGGGTGTTTGTGTGTGTGTGAGAGATGTGCTTAGTAGCCTGTTGAAAAACTAGATTATTTAAATGCTGAATAAGTTGGGAAGAGGTTAGAGGACCATGGGGGAACCAATTTACTTTCACAATTACTGTGCCACTGCAGGAAATTCAAATTTTGTTCTCAAGAGACCAGCTTTCATTTTCAGTGGTGATTATAAGACCCTAACAAACAGGTGTCAGGTGCATTTTACCGTTACAATCATTTGTATTTTCGTCAGAAAGCAAATATCAGGGCGGAAATACATCAAAATACTGCTTCTTTAATCACTTAGATAATTTAACTGGAGGTAAAATTGTAAAAAAACAAAAAAACATGATACCTCATTCATACACACTGTCATTGTGGACTGGAAAATTATTTATTTAGCCACTATTGTCTTGTCATAAACTTAAACTTGGTCTTATAGTCAGCTCCACCTCGGTCATTCACTGGTTTTAATGGGGAGGAGGGGCGGTCCCTCAGGAAGTAAATATTCAGATTCACAGCATCTCAGACTTCACCGCTCTGCTTCTTTATTACCACCATCTGCTGTTGCTAGTGCTTCTTGTAAAGTGTTGTCGTGGGGGAACGCCTGCATCCCCGCTCTGTGTATGACAGTAATGTGGTTTGGTTTCCTTTGTGCTGCAAAGGACCAAAGAGCCCGGCTCTTCCTCGGCCCTCTGCCGCTGCAGGTGAGTTCCTCAGAGCCTGACGCAGCCTCACTTAGCACCAAGGTACCACGGGAGGCTGAAGGATCGTAACTCCATTATTTGTCCCATGAAAGCCGGTCTTTGTGAGGGGATATGGGGTCTGTGATGACCCCTGTGTTGTGTGTTCATGCCCCTGACACAAAATCAGCCTGTCTCAGGTTGGAGGATAAGGTTTGGTTGCGTAGCCTTTTGGGGACTTGGCCCCGTCATCACCTGACCCATTTGCATGGTGTGTGTGTGTGTGTGTGTGTGTGTGTGTGTGTGTGTGTGTGTGTGTGTTTAGCTAAATCCCTTTGTCCCAATAAAGTAAGTGTGTGTGTGTGTGTGTGTGTGTGTGTGTGTGTGTGTGTGTGTGTGTGTGTGTGTGTGTGTGTGTGTGTGTGTGTGTGTGTGTGTGTGTGTGTGTGTGTGTGTGTGTGTGTGTGTGGGGTTGTGTGTGTGTGGGGTTGTGTGTGTGTGGGGTTGTGTGTGTGTGGGGTTGTGTGTGTGTGGGGTTGTGTGTGTGGGGTTGTGTGTGGTTCCAGGATTGACTTACGTTTGGTGGCTGTTCGGTGAAGTGTGAGACAGAATGAAGACATCTTAGCGGCGTGAGAACATGTTCACAGGCTCAAACAGGAGATCAGTTAGAGAACAGTAAAAGATGAGTCGTGTGGTAGCAGTTGGCTCAAAGAACAAGGGCTGCCTCTCTCTCCCAGACCTTCTGCAGCTTAGGAATGACTTGAGTCATCATTAGTAATGAAGTCAGGCAAAAGGAATTTGGTCTGTAATAGGTTGGGGCTGTGGTTTTCAGTGGACTACAGGTGTGGTTTGCCAGTTTTTAGGGGTATTTTTCAGTCTCCAGAATCTCCCATCTGTCTAAGCGCACCTGCTTTTCCTCAAGCCTCTCTCTGGGACTTGATCAATACTTAAGAGAGGGAGTTTTGTTTCTAATGTCCCTGGTTTTTCTGTCTCAACTCTTTCAGCTCGAGGAGCAGCAGGAGCTCCTGCGCCTGGAGGTTTCCCCAGACCGGTGAGATTACAAATTGTTTCTTAAAAAAGGATTGTGACTATTCTCGCCCTGATTTCTGCCCAACTTCTAAATGTCTTTCTATTATATATTCCCTCTTCCTCTTCCAGAATATCCCTCCTCGAGCCGGGGTGATCAGTATTCCCCCACAGTCTCGCCCACCACAACCTTCTCACCCAGGAGCACCGAGACCGATACCAGAAATGCATCCAGGGGCCCCCCGACCCATCCCGGACACCCATCCTGGAGCCCCTCGACCTGTGACCGGTGCCCTGGAGAAACCCACTGACCTGCCTTTGGGTAATATAAAAGATTATCCTTATGAGAATGTTAATTCATGTGGTGCAGGGAATTTAAACTCTTGCTCTGCTCCCTCTATCAGGCCCTCCACTCTCAGGACCACCTGCTGCAGTGAGACCCCAGGCTCCATCACAAATGTCGCCCCAACTTCCTGCCCCCTCAGTTCCGGCCCCACCACGGATCCAGCCCACACTTCAAGCTCCACTCCTGCCGCAGCAGGCTTCAGCTCCCAAAGGAGGATTTCCTCCTGCCGCTGGAGCTGCCACCGCCCCTGCTGGGCCTCCGCAGGGTCTAGCCTCTCCCAAACCCCCCCCACGTTCCCGCTCCTCTCACGGACTGCCCCATGAGGACGCCAAGCCTGAGACGGCCCCAGCTGCACAGGTTAGTCCAAACTTCCTTTTCATTCAACGAATAGAAGTAAAAGAAAGTCAAGCTCCACAGATTCCTTTTCAAATTCTGCTCCTTTACATTCTGCGTTATGATAACTGCAGGAGGTGGATTGTGAGTGTTGAGCTTCTTTTCTGCCTCGTCATGAGATGAGCGTGGTTGTGTGTCATTCTTCCTGCTTTTGTCTCTCTGATACGTTTGTCTCTCTCTCACAAGCCGGAGAAGCCCTCAGGGTGACAGGTACTTGATATTACACCACCTCTTTCGTCTCATCCTCCATAGCACAACAGTCTCTGCTCTGATGTTAATACACCCAGTAACCCCCCCCCCCCTTCTCAGCCTCCTTCTCCTCCTTCTCCTCCTCTTACTCCTCCTCCTTCTCTCTCATTCTCGTGTTTGAATATCATTCGTTTTTTTGCGTCTCGCACGTTTAACCTGGATGTTTTTTAGTCTACAGCGTTGTTTTGTGTTAGGACCACGGAATGGGGCATTATTTGTTTTTGTTGGTCGACATTTCAAACCATAAATGACACGAAGAGGGAAAAAAAACAAAAACAGATGAAAATGTGATGTCTGTTGTCGGCCATGTTTCCCTCACTCGTCCTTTCATATCTGCTCGCTGAGGTTCTTGTGAGCAAATATGCAATGGCCTCATGATTTGATTTTACATTTTTGGTATAATTTGTATTATTTCACTCATTTGTATTAGAGTTAGTGTTTGTATGTGCACTGTGATATATAAACCAGTTGTTAGTGAGGTTAACACAACACATGTTTAGATTTGTTTTGTAGTAGATTGAAGGCACCCTGCAGAGTTTTGGATCAATGTCTTAAAGATCACGTCCTCGTTGTTTTTAGTCAAATCAAGGCTGATGTGATGCAGACAAACAATAAAACACAAATAAAAAACGCCCACACATCCAATGAGTTGCAAGCTAGACCTTCTCTCCATTTGTCCATTGTGGTGAAAATATTTTCTATGTATAAATTGATATCGATAATTTTTTACCCCCTGTATCGGTATCGGCCTCCAAAAGTCTAGTGAGAAAAAGCTCATCAGGGTTTCTTTAATCTCAGATATAAACAATATTCATTATAGAAATAGTTATGGTAGATTAGATTCTCAAATAATATTTTATACAGTGTATTCGTAATGGTATTTTCTCTTTCTCCTGTCTAGACCAATGGACTGAATGGACTCCAAAACGAAGCACAATGGAAGCCTGACCCCTTCGACACTCTCCTCTCCTCCTCTTCCTCCTCGTCCTCCTCCTCCTCCTGGCACACCACCCAGTCCCTGACCAGAGGCTCCTCTCTGCGAGCTCCCCCCTCTGTTCCTCCATCTACATTCTCCTCCAGCACTCTCCCCTCATCCTTCTCCCTGCAGCCCTCTGCTCTGTCAGACCTGCGAGCGCTCGACTCATCCTCCTCTTCCTCGTGCTCCACCCCATCGCCACTCGCCTCCACCTTGCTCCCGCCTCCTCCGGTCCCGTCTCGCAGTCGCTCGCAGGAAACGCTGTGTGCCCCCCCCGGCCCCTTCCCGACTGAGTCGCTTCCTGCCCGACCCAACAGCACCAATCCCTTCACAGGTCCGCTCTCACAGCACCATCGCTCGCTCACCCCGGACTTCAGCGTCCAGCTTCCAGGCCCGGCATCAAACCCTCAGAGGCCCGTGCCTGCTCTCACTCAGCCTCTCATTCCCACCCGTGGTCCAGCAATGGTCCCTGCGGCTGCACCCGCCGCCCAGCTCCAGAGGACAATGTCCCTTTTTGCACCTTCATCCATGCTCTGTCCTTCACCGGCTCCTCTGGCTCCCTTCACCTCCGACCCATCCCCTGCTCCTGCCTTGCCTCTGGCACCACCCTCCTCCATCCCACCCACCGCTGCACCTCGTGTCCAACTTCCTCCACCGGGAGGCAAACCCACCAAGCAGTGGGTCACGTTCGACGATGATTTAAATTTCTCAACCACGACAAAAACACCACACATCCCCGTCGTCCCTTTCAATTCCCTTCCGCCCCAAACTCAGACTCCTCGCTCCGTGTTCGACTCGGAGCCCGACTGGTTATACACGGCCCCTTCAGCGTTCCCCACCCTCCCCCCTCCTATCTCCACCAGAACTGCCACTGCTAAGCCCAAACTCCCAGAGGGTCCCAGTGACAGCTGCTTCTTCCCCGGGGAGTCGACAGAAAGATAGGATCACCCTTAATATGTAAAGGGCATGTCCAGATATGTATAGACCAATGACAAAATGTGTATATGTTTGTGTGTATGTACAAAAGAGACAGTATTTAAGTAGTACAGACCATTCCCCTTCTTAAACACAGGAAAGGGTTTATATCTCGAGCAGAATAATGAGATGCGTGTTCCAACCTTACCAAACAGATATTAGCTTGTTCCCTAATAGTAACGTTTATTTTAATATAAATCGTTCTGATGTTTATTTTTATCCATGGAAGCAGACGTGCCTGTGTCTACAGTATACAGTTAAACAAAGTATATCTATGCGCACAAATCATTTGTGTAAGCACCTGTGCAATATCAAGACACGTCGCTGGCCGTAAAGCACGCCGCCTCCACCTGAATCAATGTTGCCTCCATATTTACGAACACGCTGCGGTTTACATCCCTCAGTTCTGACCGATCTGTGCATCAGAGGAGATGATCATCTTCTACTTTCTCAATTTTGTCCAGGTTAAAAGTCACATTGTGTGCTAGCTTTTTTCATGAATGTACTTTGTGTTGCACTGGGTTCGGTCACTGCCTCCTCGCTGGCGCCACAGCGGCTGCGTGACTCTGGGTCAAAGTGAAACTGACGCTCGTCCACCTGATGGCAGGACACCTTCTCTCTCCACTCAGTCATCACTCTGTCTATAGGCCGTTCCGCTTAGCTGAATATATTTTGTAGCTCTATATCAAAAAAACCTATACATAGTGGTTATGTATATATTAACGTTTTCAATATGGAAACCCTTGGCTAATTGTGCGTGTGTGTTTTTGTGATAACCGTATCAGTGGTTTGCACAATGTAACTGATATGCACTGATATGCTGTACGACAACGACAAAGACGACAACCTGAACCGACGAGAGGGATTTCTTCCTCATTTCCACTTCCTCCTTGATTTATCCAAAGCATCGAACCGTGCTGGTGTAGATTCAGAGACTGGGGCTCGTGTGTCTGTGCGCGTGTGGGTGTGTTTGCTTCCTATGAAGATTGGAGTCTGTGAGCGTGACGTGAAACGCGTCGTGTGTAATAACAAGAGGGCACATTTACCAAGCTTTTACTTTCCGAAAACATTTACTCTAAATACTCTATTGTTGATACTGTGGTGAGAAGTGACGTGTCGTGTTTGAGGTGCATATCGTCCGTTTATGTGTTTGACAGTGTTTATGTTTGGATGTAAGTGTGTGTACAGGGTTAACTGTGGAACACCAGAGCTTTCCCCCCTCAGAGGTCTTCTCTTATATAAGAACATATTTGCTTATAGGTTCAGAACTCGCAGCCTCTGTATTAACTCACTCGTGGCTCTAATCGTATTCCTGCTCTCCAGTCTGCTCACTACAAACACCACTGTATGCGAAATAGCAAACAATCCAAGACAAAGGACCTCATTCCCCTTTCAGAGCACCCGCCACCTGAGTGACAATTCCAGCGCCACTGGAAGACTATAAGTTCACTGCGAATACAGACTCTTAAAAACTACACTGTACGGTCGGACCTTGAATGCATCACCAGAGAACATTGTCCAGTCGGCTGTTTGTTGTGTTGCTCCCAGGTCGCCGTGCGGCACACATTCCAGTGTGATCCCAGTGTTGGGTGTCAAATTCTTCCACATGTGATATCTAACCCGTAGCTGTTTCCCTCTGGTTCGAGAGCCTCGCTGGTTCCTTAATAATTCTTAAGGTGTGCGTGTGTGCGTGTGTCTGTGCGTGTGTGTGTTGTTGTCAAAGGTGACGTGTCAGTAACTCTTTGTTCACCTAATTCACTCGGTTGACAACGACGACAAGCAATAGTTTAGCAGAAAGGGATCAGTGAGCGCCCGGTCCTCCCTAACACGACACACAGCAGCTGATGGAGACCGATCACATGGGTCTTCCCTTCTCAAATCTCCAGAAACTATTTAATTAAAAGCATTTCAATGGTTCACGGAGGATAGAACTTGCGAACCAGGAAAGCACCAGCTGAACAATGCTTATCGCGCTCTATCTAAACACATGATTATGAGTAAAACCTATATCTGCATTAACAGTAGATGACTAGCCAGTGCTTTTGTGTCACGTCATGTTCCCGAGAGGAAGTTTTATAGGAAACAATTTGCTCCTTTTTGTGAGGTCGGTGTTCCTTTTTATGGCTATAACCCCCCTAGTGTATAAGAGTCTGTGTTGTTGAACATATTCTGTGCGTATTCAAGAGAAACCATGACGCTGCGACTCGTGTCAATATCCCGACGTTCCATATTTTAAGTGCACAGCTGATTGCACAATTATGTATGAAGCAGTTTATGTTGTATGTATGCAAAAATAAATGTTCGTTGACCTGAGTTTTGTGTTTGTTTTGATTGCAGACGCTTTACTGCACGACATACATATTACACACTCGTAAACTGATCATGTCCTCAGCTGTACTTTACGTTCACATATCTTTATCTTCTGATTTATTAATTTAAATTTATAGTTAAGATGTTATTCTTCATAGGTTAATATAACACAGAGACTCGTTTATATGGACGTAGGGTAACCTTTGCATCAGAACCACTGAATTGATCTATATCTTGTTATATAATGGGGCCTGAATATTTCTTTACACTTTATTTTTTGTCTGTATTCTTTAATAAATAAATAATTTAGGCCTCTTCCTTTTTCTTTTACAATTCTACCATAAGAACTAGATAATCATGAAGGATTGTCCAGCCTTGGCAGAGATCATGTTCTCTACTCAGTGTCATTCTAGTTGCTGATTTTGTCCCTTTTGTGTTATAAATTTCATATTCATTTCACCAACTTAATCCTATAAACCAACCCAGCAGTATAACTGGTGCACGCGAATGGTGCAAGCTGCAGACATTATATCTGATTCAGGATCAAACAGAAGTTATTCCCTCACAGTACGTTTCACCCTGTTGACAACAGTTAAAGATAAAAAAAGACACTTTTCATACTTCACTTCATCACTGGATTATTTTTGATGTATTTAGTTTTTTGTTATTATTGAAGGTGCCACCTCACATCAGTTTAAAATGAGATGTTATACCACCATCCACCATGAGGGGGCAGTAAAGCTGCGGGGACTGATCTAACGAGTCAACAAGAAGAAGACTCGTCGTAGTAGTAGCTAGCATGAATGTCGCCGGTTATAAACAAAGTCCGCTGCTTCCGAACATTGTGGAATCAAAGGCAGCTGCACTGACCAGTCTCTGTTGACACCGGAAGTGGCTCTACGAGTTACCGGTGTCACTATTTGAGTTCGCCCCCAGTGGAGGACTGACTCCGGTTTGAACAGCGCAGCACCGCGTTGTCTTCACACCCCACAGGTTTGTTTTTACCATGTTTAATCACAACAGAGCAAATTATGATTTAAAAAAACAAAGCTAGGAAACGTAAACACTCCCATCAGCTAGCTAGATAACGAGCTAACGAGCTAACGAGCTAGCTGCAGCTCTTTCTAGAAGCGTCAACAGTGTTACCATGGTTACACAACGCAACTTCCACCCAGAGGAGTCGTCGCGTGTTTTCAGGATCGAGCTTTAAAAGTTTGGATCGTTTGTTCCCGCAGGAGATCAAAGGAACATGGTGCAGCTGCACGTGAAGCGAGGAGACGAGAGTCAGTTCCTCTTCAGCACCACAGTGGACGCTCCGCTGGACACAGCCATCCAGCAGATTACTGCCATTTACAACGGGAGACTGAAGGTGGAGCGAATATGTTCAGGTGAGACAACACACAACACAGACACACACATAGACACACACACACAATCACACAATATATCCCGAGCCCCTTACCCTAACCTCATCCAAACTAAATGCCTAAACCTAATTCTAACTCTAACCCTTAAACAAAGTCTCAACCCTCAAACAGCCCATTGAGCGTTTGAGGACCAGCCAAATGTCCTCACAGTGATGGTAAAGAACCAAAAGTAGCACTCATAACTATAGAATGAGCACACACACACACACATACACACACACACACACACACACACACACACACTTGAAACTACAGGAGGCTTCACTCACTCTACAGGTTTACCTACGATGGGCGGGAGAGCTCAACACACTGCAGATTAAGAAAACACATTTAAATAAAGAACACGCTGCAAATTGCAATTATGACACTGGAAGGTTTTCCACTGTAACAGGGCACATGAAAAAAATATTTATCAAAATTGTGTCCGACGAAAACGGGAAGGTGTATCAATGTTTAAATGCTAAACTAACATGTCTGCTCTTGTTTCGTTCCCTCAGAGATACCGGAGCTTGCAGACCATGGCGTCACGCTGCCGCCCAACATGCAGGGGCTGACCGCGGAGCAGATCGTGGATCTGAATCTGAGGGATGAGTGGGAGGAGAAGTGCGTTCCCAGCGGAGGAGCAGTATTAAGGAACGATGAGATGGGGAGAAGGAACGGACACGGTGAGAGTCTGACATGTGATCGAAGCTTTGACATGGCCATGGAGCCAAAGGGGGGAGGGAGATGCTTCAAGGGTTTTTTATTTGTGAGATTTCATGTGGATCTACCTCTGTAGATAGTTTTGTGAAGAGGTTAATTGACATGAGATAGTGTAAATAGTTTATTTCTATGCAGGCAGGGAAGAAGTGAAAAATGGTTTTGTCCCTGTCACCTCTCATATCTTTGTCCTCTGCAGCTCCCAATGATAAAATGAAAGAGGTGTTGATGAAAACAATGGACGAGGCCAAGGCTCTAATCTCCAAAGTGAGTACGAGAGTTACACTAAATCTTTTTTATGAACTCGTTCTTTTACTCACAGAGTGTAAGATATGTGCATCTGTCTCTTAATCCTTCAGAAACAAGTTCAGGCCAACGTCTGTGTCACAGTGGAGATGGTAAAGGAAGCTCTGGATCAGCTGAGAGGTGCCGTGATGATTGTGTACCCCATGGAGCTGCCTCCTCACGACCCCATCAGGATGGAGTTCGAGGAGCGGGAAGACCTTTCAGGAATGCAGGTTAGAGAGCGGCTCCTGTTCCTGTGGTCAGAGTTGAATCGATGCAACTGTCTCTTTAATTGTTTCTTTCTCATCTTTTCCTTTGTCCTTCGTTCATCTTCCTCTGCCATCTCCTTCTGTCTCCTGTGTCCTCAGGCGTCTCAGCAGGTGATCACAGAGGACGAGTGCCAGCTCTGGTGGGCGGCCAAAGAGATGCAAAGGGGGAAGAAACTGCAGGACTACGTCGGCAAAAATGACAAGACGAAGATTGTGGTGAAAATCCAAAAGGTAAGAGCAACTTTGAGAATTTGTTTCCTACGTGACAGTCAGTCTAGTTGTGGTTTCATGAGGTTGTTTCCCTTCAGAAAGGGCAGGGGGCGCCAGCGAGGGAACCTCTGGTCACTGAGGAGCAGCAGAAGCAGATGATGATGCACGCCTACAGAAGGCAAGAGGAGCTCAAGGTGAGGAGAAGCACAAACCACCACATCCCTGTTGTAACTTACTCTACGTCTCTGACCGTCTCTTGGTGACATTTTCAGAAACTGGAGGAGACGGACGAGGACAGCAGCCTGGACTCCGACTGGTCGGACAGAGGGGCTCTGAAGAAACAGTTCCAAGGCCTCACCAACATCAAATGGGGACCGAGATAAAGACCGACTGTTGGTCCTGGTCGGTTTCAGCCTCATATGCAACGAGAGGCCTTTTCTCAGTCGGTTGTTATTTGACGTCTTCCACACGATATTTTATACGTCTTTAAAGTGCCTTGGGATCATAGTTATTATGATTTGGCATACCAATGAAATTGTATTGAATTGAATAGAGAGGTTTTCATATTTAATTTATACTATATTTCATATAAGTAAGGTTCCTGTTTCTGGATGAACACCTGATCGTTATTTTTAACCAAACTGAAATGTGAAGACATCTGGAAACAAAATGCTACAAAACTTTCAATATAAATCTGATTTATTTTTACCTCAGTCTTCCTGCTGTGTTCCCTCTGATTATTATCACACTGTTGTAATGCAATTTTTTTATTAAATCTTTAAACAAATGAAAAGCTACTGTTCATTTCTGTGTTAAAACAAATGTCCACTGTAGCGTGTGAATCCACCATGTTCTTACATTTAGTATTAATAGTGTGTTTAGTGTTTCACAAAGACTTGGAAAAGTTCATCCCTTGTGCAGCAGTAAGGATGCAACACCTTTCCTCTCTTTGTCTCCTCTCACTGACACACAAACACACACACACACACACAGACACACACACACGTAAACCTCTTAAAATCAGTGCTGCTGTGAGGCAGGAAGTTGCCACACAGTAGTTGGTCGTTCCAGTTCTTGTCCCAGCAGGGAAGAGGAAGTGGTCGAGCTCAAAAGCGAGAGTGTTTCATTCAGGGTCGGACTCGGGGGAGATGTTGACTCAGCTGAATTCAGAGACGTGTCGCTGGTTTAAAGAAACACGGCCTTAAAACACATCTGGGACACAATGTGAGGATTTAAAGGCTGATTCCATCTCTTGTATTTTCAATTTAAAGGGTCTCTGGTATGAACAGCTGAAAATGTTAATAACCACAATACTCTAGGGAAAACAATGGCATGTCTATTTCTGTCAGTCATGATGTATATTTTTTTAAACATTCTTCCAGCAGCTACAAATGATGATCTTTGACATGAAACTGCAAATGTGTGATTTTTACAGAAAGGCGTTGATTTCCACTCCCGTGTTTAAAGCATCACTATGTAGCTTTCACTGAGCAACAGCGCCCTCTGCAGCCGCACCTGGAGATTAACTCAGTTGGGATCCGTTTCTGAGCGTCCCACAGCTTTCAAACTTCAACTGAACTTATTTCAAGTTAAAACTCATCCGTGGTCTTTCCTACTTTGTCCAACCTTGAACTGGTTTGTGACAAACTGAGCTACAGTTCAGCTTCACTCTTCAACTTACTGGACCTGATTCTGATAATTGAAGCCGCGACAATCAGTCAGTTCCACACTTCTCATGAGAGAAGAGACGTTCAGGTCGAGGAGTGGGAATGAAAGAGGAAACTTTCTCCATGTTCCAGGTCAGTGAACCATCAAACTCATTCTGAAGCTCCCATAGTGTTGCTTTAAATCCAGAGGGAGGTTGAAGATGAGAGAACCTGTGTTTCATGGTTCCATTTAAACAAAGCAGAGGAGACATGTTCTTTGCTGCTGTGAGACGCCTCGATGATGATTCAGAACTGTAACATTCATGAATGAATGAGGCAGCTGCGTCAGTAAATTAATTTAAACCTGAAATATATTTGCTTCAATTGGTGCTGAATGTAAAAAAATACTATATTTTAGATTTATAATTACACATTCTTTATGTGACCACATTTTACAGCATAAAAACAGCTATTTCTGCTGATTCCATTAAACACTACATTCTTCATAAACGAGAAAACTCCTCCTGCAAATATACATAAACACAGGATGTCAACAAAAGACTCTGAAAGTCTCTTGTTCTGTCTCTGGTCCGTTTAACAGGAGCTGCCGTTCAGGTATGCGTTCATGGAGATCTCCTGTATGACCATATCTCTGCGCTCGATCCTCTCCGCCCGATCGGCTTCCTCGCTCACATTAGTCACTTCCTCCCATTCACACACCACCTTCCTCTCTGTGGTGGAGATTAAAGAACTTTCCGTTCCTTCATCATCATCATCATCTTCTTCCTCTTCCTCGTCCTCCTCCACCTGGCGTTTTACAGTCTGGCTAGTAGACCTGGTTTGGAGTCTGTGATCTCTGACCTGGCGCCCTCTGCAGGTCACACGGACTGATACAGCCAGCAGCGTGATCAGGAGGCCAACGCACACACTGGAGGTGAAGAGCAGCGCCGCCATTTCTGGATGCTCTGCGTAGAAGACAAACACAGGAGGTGTAAGAAAACATTGTCTGTAGATAAACAGATCTGATGTGACAGCTCCCGTAAGTGAAACCAAAGTGTCTGGGTCGCCCCCTGGTGGCTGGCTGCAGTATAGCTCATGAACCCTGTCTCCTCCATGTTAGTGAATAGGATATGGACCAAAAAATAAATACATTTTAGACAGATCTTATCACACTGATGTGGGTTCATGTTCATGCATGTTATTTGATGCTATTGAAAAAACTGGTAAAGTCTAAAAGTCATGATTGACAGCTGAGACAGACTTGCTATTGGCCGGCCGCAGCACAAGATGGCAGCGTTCGCTTGCAGGATATTCCCGGCTCTCATTCTGGATTGTTTGAGGAAGTGGAGATGCATCGTCCATCTTTATATAGTCTATGGTGGGGGCCTACAGGTAGTTAATATTTACCTCTGATGTAGGTGTAGGTCAGGAGAGAGGTGCTCATCACGGCTCCCGAGTTGCCGGGTCTTCTCGACCCTTTGACCAAAAGCTCTTCCAGATCTACAGGAGCAGCTGTGGTGAAAATACAAATAACGACATGAGGAAAAGGGAAGAAACCTGGAAGTGCAACAGGTCACATGATGCCGTTACCTTTGTCTGTCTCCACAGGCGGAGACGAGGTGGAGCTGAACACGTCGGGGTCGGCCTCCCTCAGTAAAGACTGTGGGACTGGGAAACATGACAGAACAGTCTTTTTATTTCTGCAGACTCAGCGATATTGGTGGATCTACAGTGGAGCATTCATCACAACACTTCCAAACCTCTGGAGAGAAACCAGCCCACTGTGGAAGTATAGTCTCAAACCATGGAAAGTTTTGTCTAGTTGTGTTGTAACGGGCCACAGGGTTAACACATTGTTACACACTTGATGGAGACAAGTCAGAAAGAAATAAAATCAGCTCCGAGCTCAAGTAACAACCTCGATTTATGATTGGATGACCTCACTGTGCAAAAAAATCACCGGATGTTTAACCAGGAAGTCGGATCTGAGCGCACAGTCTATTATTCCCCGTGTTACTGAGTACAGGGAGATAAGAAAAGCTGATGCTGAGATCAGCAGATAAGAATTCACAGTGGGAAACTGTAAATGTTCACCGCTGGAGCCGTCAGATAATGAACGAGGCCGAAAACATGACGTGTTCCTACATTGAAAACTCTCGCCCCTTGAACACAGGGGCTTGTTCTGTGAAGGAGGAAGCACAGAGAGTCCTACCACAGGAATAGATCACACTGAGGTACTTCCTGGTTCCTGGAAAGCAGGGGTCCCTGAAGGTCTGGTTGCTGACAGCAACAGCACACTTCTGTTTGCCGTGGCAGGACTTGGACACCGAGTGCACGGCCGCGTGGTCGAGACACTCTGTGGGGCAGAGAGAGAGAGAAGACACTCACAGGCAGCCAATCAGACATGTTGTGTGAGTGTGTGTTTCATTAAAAAATACCCCCCCCCCCCCCCCCCCCCCCCAGATACTCCATCATGGACACGCTACAGTAGAAAAACGACTGTTGTAAATGAAAAGCATCAGAATGTGACGGGGGGGGGGGGGTGTAAACCTCAATGCATGCAAAGGAAATGCTCATGTTTTTATGTTATAATAATGTAATTAGCATAATTTAAACCATATGATGAGAAATTATAATCAGATGTAGACTCTAATGTTATTCTGTTCATTAGTAATTTTATGTAGAAAAATGATTTAGCTTACAAAGTTATCCGTTTAATATGGCTTCATGAAACCTATCAAAATGCTTTACTGTGTGTTTCAACATTAACTTTCAACATTAACATTTACATTTATTTAAGTGCTGATCTGAGCCCAAAGGCTGAGAAGAGTAAAACCAATAAAACCCGATGCCTCCTGGTGTTTCCGGTGCTATATTCCCGGCTTCATGACTCTTAGTCTCCAGCACATGAGAACCCTGAACATCCCGTGGCCTCACCAAAAGGGGGAGGTCTGGTCAGGTGTGAGGGGCAGGTGTCAGCGTGGCCCAGACTTCTGCCGTAGACAGCTGCATAGATGACCAGCAGCCTGGGGGGCTTACAGCCCAGGACCATGGTGTCTCCCTCACAGGCCACATGTCTCCTGTGTTCAGCTGAGCGAGGGGAAAAATAGTGATGATGAGGAGGTGGTGACAGCAGGAAACTGAGGGTGAAGGACCACCAGCGAATGTGGGAGAGAAGCTGAGGCAGAAACTAATCAACCGGGACTGGACATGAAAGTAAAAGCTGTTGGGAACCAGGAGGAACACGTGGGAAGCCGCTGGACTCACTGGGTTTACACCTGTAGTCCACGTGGAGGTATTTAGAAGTCCCGGGACAAGGGTCCTTCCCAAACAGCAGGTGATTGACAGGGAGCTGGCAGTCTCTGTGGCTCTGACACTCCGACAGCAGCTTCTGCAAAGGTAAGAATTGAGCAGTAAACTGAATTCACAGAAAATCGAGCACACTGTGACCCAGTGAGAATAAACAGTGAATCATATCCCATTCACAGAAACACACCTGCAGAGCGGTGAACGCCGAGCAGCTGTGGTTGTGTGCTCCGGGCGGGGGGTCGGGGTCGGCCCTGCACGCCCACACCTCCCCGCTCCCGTAGAAGGCCGACTGGATGGAGATGGTGGAGTGACGAGGACAGTGGAGACGCAGGGGCTGTCCGTCACACGCGTGGGCCGAGTGGCTGGTGATGATTCTGGACAGGTAGTCTGCGGCACATGCAGATACAGTATACAGGTCAATTAAAGGGACAATTCACTCATGTTTACATGTGAAATTTGGTTTAGTTCTTGAGGAGTTGAACGCAGGGAGTGAAAATAGATGTTTAATATTTCCTGTGGCTCTGGAGGGAGTTTTCTAAAGTCAATCATCATGGCACAGAATGTTAATTCTAATAGAAATAGACACAACAACATAAAGATGCAGATATTTCACTCTGAAGCACAGTAATACCCATAAAAACTAAAGAAAATGTTTCATAGCATATTCATTGAATATATTTTCCACCAGTGAGTTAATGATATATACAATTACCGTGACTTTGAGGTACTTTTGAGGTACTCTCCTTATAAATGGCATTTATTTATTTACAAGGGAAGCTTTTCAGGCTCATTGTATTTTCTTTTATTCAGATTCACAGCTTTTCTCTTATTATTCATCAGACTGTGTGACGCCTGCTCAGTGCAACTTTAACCAAACTAAAATGGAACACAGAGGCCCAACAGTCCCATTCAATTCGATTCAGCCACACCAATTTATTAAGATATCAGTTTATCATCAAGGTTTTCCCTGGAGGTGAAAAATATTGATTTATTCACCTCCTCCATCATCTTCATATTTATTTTGGTCATATTTAAACCTTTACGTTTGCAAACATCCACTGCAACTTTGTCTCTTTCTGTCATCTCTTGTAATAAGTCTCTCCCTCTGTGTGCAATACCCTTGACTTGCTGCTGTAACAAAATCATTTCCCAATTTAAGACCAATAAAGTACATCTATCCATCTATCTTTGAGTCTATCAATCAATCAACCAATCAATCAATCAATCAATCAATCAATCAATCAATCAATCAATCGATCGATCAATCCTCTTCTTACTAGAGAAGTCAGCCAGTCCACTCAGGCGTCTGGTCCACAGGAGCAGGCTCAGGTAGAAGAGACAGTGGCTCAGGTCCAGTCCGGGACAAGGACGCGTCCAGCTCATGACTCTCATCCCCCGAGTCCCGGGTCATATTAGAGAGACTCCCCGCGTCAGTGCGGACCGACGGGAGGACTTCACACGAGCCCACGGGTGCACCTCCACCTCTCCTGCTAACTGAAAGCTGGCTTCTCCTCTCAGAAAGCACCAACCAGAGGAGAAGGAGCAGAGGAGACGGAGCAGAGGAGGTCGGGGGGAAAAGCAGCTGCGCAACAGGTCGCTCCGGAGCGACGTGGTTCCTCCCGGGGCGGATTTGTGAATGGACGCGTGTGGAAAGTGAACAGTAACAGCTGAGTGTGTGTGTGTTACAGGGTGGGCGTGGCAGATACACAACTATTTTAGATCTGCGAGAGGAGGGAGGGGGCGCACCAAGCGGAATGACGCACACCCAACACCCCCCCCCCTCCCCTCCTCCACCATGAGGCACATGTTTACCTTTTGGATTTCTCCTCCTCCTCCTCCTCCTCCTCCTCCTCCTCCTCCTTCTTTCTTGCTCCTGAAAAATAACACGTCAAGTAAAAACCAGGATTTAGTTTATCTTTTTATTTCTATAACATATTTGTTAATATATTTTTCAGCCATATTTGAGGTTTTAGAGCAGATCCATAACCTCAGTTGGAAATGGGAAAATCACTGGGGGCTCATGGGCCACACAGAGTGTTAACTGGTTAGACCTTTACTAGAATATATTATTTTTCAACCTCTCCCTGCATATAAATGTCATTTATTTCATCAGGTGTAAATAAGGTTTTTTGGGGCTTTCTGTTTGATGTTTTTATGATGTTATAGCCTCTCATGTAGTATTAGTCAAATTGTTTCATACCAGTTCGATGCAGATGATCTAGAATGGCACTAACCTCCAGCTACAGCAAATCACCTGAAAAAAACAAGAGCCATAATATATTTCCTAGGGAATTAATGAAAAGGTTGAAGAAAATGAGAAAAAAACTTCCTCCCATTTGTCCTTATCCATGGAGAAATTGAATGAGCTCTTTCTGGCAAACAGCAGCAACAAAGTGGACAGGGGGTGAAAAACAGAAGCTTCTCGGTGGAGACGGAGCCTAGAGAGAAATTCAGCTGAATCCAGAAAGCACGTGTAGAATTAGACCAGATAAAATATCCGATTATTGTTCTGGATGCTTGTGTTGATCCCCACCACCCCCCACTAAGTCAACATCAGTGTTGAGTTACTGCTTCTTTATACAAGGACAAAAGCCTCCGTTTGAATGAGTGATATTTTGAATCCGTTTCCTTTCACAAAGTGTCGATGTCTCAAGCGAGGGGTCCTTGAATGAAGCAGGGGGCCTACTGGGTGAACTGGTTCCCCCAGGCTCACATCCATGACCCACTCCATGGTAACCGCTCACTCTCCCTGTCAGACGGACAACAGTCAAGCTGACAGAGACGTCGGGGTCTCCACGCTCGGCTTCACGGGGGGAGACAGGCAGGGGTGGGGGGAGGAACTCCGAGGTGATATTTTGCATACAAACTGGGCAACAGTTTTGAGCCCCCCTCTCCTAAGTTGGTTCAATTTGCTGTACTTTGGCTTTAGGCGCCCAGGGAGTGTCTCCAAACCCCCTTTATCTGCTGTTATCCCTCCAAAGCCCGAGGAATTTTGTTGTCAAGCTCCAAACGCTTCCTGGATGTTGTTCTGCAGACGCTGTTCAGCCATATAGGTCAAGCAGGAAGGTTGAAAAAAAGAGGCGATGTTTCGAGGTATGGTATATATATATATATATATATATATATATATATATATATATATATATATATAAATATAAATATAAAAGAGGGCATTGTCCATTTAATCTTGAAGCAGTTCTCTAAAGCTGTGGTAAGAAACAACTAAAACATTTAGCTGATGTTTACTGTCCGTGTGTGTGTCTACAAAATAACGAGAACCTGTTAAAGGTCACAGTCCCCAAAAAAATGGTCTGAAAAACATTTTCCAAGATATCTGCATGTAATTATAGTGCTAGAAAAACTAGTTGAAGCTTATAATAAATTGGAAAAGGATTCCGTCATGTGAAGCCATAAGTTATGATGCAATTTAAAACCTAAAACCGGCATTTTTCTAGATATCTCAGCATCTATGTACACACAAGGGCAGATAGATTCCCACGACTGTCGCTGATAAACTTTCAAACTGGGAACACAAGCCCTCAATTGCACGACCAGAAGATAAAAGACAAAACACTTGATTAGCCTTGATGATGTTTTGAAACAAACAGGAAGAGGTGATAAAGAGAAAAGGTCCAACTGAAGGAAAGAAAGATTGTGATTTAGGTTTCCTCCTGATGGCGACAAGAGATGAAGGGATAAGAATCTCAGAGGGAACAATTATAAACACAAGGATCAACTGAACTGCATCACCGATAAACTTTATTATTACTTCATCATTGACAGAAAAGCTCCGGCTCAAAACAGAACAGATTATAAATTACAAAGCATCTTCACTTGAAATCCACATTCATCTCAAGTTGGGCATCAACAGCAGCCTGGAATTCAAGAAACAAAACAAGATGAAATTAAAAAAGTAAACAACAATATCTCAGTCATCATTGTGTAAACTAATCTGTTCAGACACTCACCAATTCTCTCTTTGCTTCTTCTATTTTCACCTGAGCAAGAGACGGGTTCTGTGTTGGTTAAGAGGGGGAAAGAGTTTAGTAAAGTCAAAACACAGCAACACAAACATCTGGAGACTGGTTCAATTGTCTGGCCCAGTTGGTTTAATAAAGTTTAATTAAGCCCTTTAAAATGAATTTCTCACAGGTTAGAATCACGTCAGATCACTCTTGATTATTTGGTCTTTCAAACTTTCCAGAGACAGACTGAAAAACCAACGTACTGGGCTGAGATCCATGTACGGCTCCAGTTTCTTTTTCATGGGGATAATTTCTTGTCTCAGAGCGGTGACTTCCTGCAGAGAGAGAAAAATACGATGACCCACTTTTAAATCCCTGACAGCGGACAATGTTAGGGCTTCATGTCTACGTCGATGACCATGGTGCATGTGTGTAGATACCTCAGAGAGCTGCACAATAGCCTGGTGGCTGACGGACTTGTCCATGTTCCTCGACACGAGTTGAGCCTGGACAGAAACAGACAGTGAAACTCTGTTTGCTACTTTAAGAACCTGGTCCACACTGACATTGATACAGACGTGTTGGCATCGTCTCCCACTGTTTAACCAAAGGCAGTAACATGATGCTCAGATTACAACAAATATATCAAAACACAGGCTGTTATTCTGGATGAAATAAAACCAGTCAGTCCACAGAGGAAAGTACAGTGGTACTGCCAGGAGGCTACTTGTACTTTCTGCCCCTTTGGAAACATTGAAAACTTTCTTTCCTGCGGCCCAATTAATGACTCATCACACTTTTGGGATGCAGAAGACATTTTGCATGCTGATTAAATAAAGAGCTGGAAAATGATATAAGAACCACATATCTGTGACCTATATTAACATAGATATGTTCAGTCAACTCTAAAAGATCAAACTTTGACAGCCCTCAGTTAGGATCCGAGAGGCAGTTCCATCAGATTCGTATTTGACCAAATCAGCATCAACATCTTCATTTTAAGATCTGTGATGGTGAATAACTAAAGTGTGAAGAGCAGCTCATCTATTACACAACCTACCTCGGCCTTCTCCCGTCTGTTGTTCAGCTCTTTGGCCTTTGCCATCACAAAGTCCATGTTGAGGAGCCTCTCCTCTGCTTTAGCGCTCTCCACTGCCTGAGCTTTAACACTTTTGTTGATATCCCTGAGGACGATTGAGATGTTAAGTACACATGAAGCACAGCCTGTTGCCTACTGACTGTGTGATGGTTTGAAACGTCCACACTCTTACTCCTGTAAAGTGCTGCGCAGCACCAGAGTGGCTCCGAGTCGCTTTCTGAGCGCCTTGAGTTCCCTCTCCAGTCGCCTGTTGGACTTCTCTGCTTCCAGAAGCTCGTTGGTGAGGTTGTTCACTGCCGGCATGAAGCTACACAAGGAGTAAAGATAGGTTTGAAATCTTGGGAGTGTTAAATTTAAAGAACAGACAATAGACTTCAAAGCTGTTACACACCTGTCCAATGATGTGTCCCTCACTCCGAGCACCATAGCATTGTCCACTAAGGCCGACAAGTAGTCTGCAGCGGGCTTTGACAGGCTGGCACTGGACAGGCCGACACCTTGGAGGAGAACTTCCTGCAGATGTGAACCTGGACACCGGAAAATCTGGTTAACTGTCAAAGTGCTGTGAGAACATTGTGGTGTGAATGGATGGACAATTGATTTTGACACAAAAAGCAAACAGTGAATTGTGTGTTTTTAATCCAGCGAAGTGTGTTAAGATATTGAAGTCTGGTTCTCGTCAGTGGGGATGGAACTTCACAAAATACTGAACTACACCAGGTTCATAACTTTTTGGGGTTCATCCCTGGAAACATGTCTGTTGTCGTTTTCACATTTGCAGGGTGTCTCTGTATTTGTAAGTGTTGTGACTTTTTACGTTGTTGTTTTAATTTGCTGTGCGCCTATCTCTCTCGTCCATCGAACTGTTTAGATGAAGTATTAGAATCAAAATAATAACATGAACAAACAGAAGCACTATTTGTGTCACTGACATTTTTTAAACCCTGTTGTGCGTCAGTGACATGTGATTAACCTCAGCTGTGTGTCATTAACATGTTTTAAACCAGCATCTACATGTTCAAAACTCAGTTGTGTGTCCCTAACATGTGTTAAACCAAAGTTGTTTGTCAGTAACATGTATTAAACCTCACATGTGTGTCAGTGACATGTATTAAACCTCAGTTGTCAGTCGGTAACATGTGTTAAACCTCAGTTGTGTGTCAGTAACATGTGAGTCAGTGACCCACCATCCGCCTGATACTCGCATGTCTTCTGCTTCATGTCCTCTATGAGCAGAGCCGTGTCCCCGCAGCGGGCCTCACTGCAGCGGCTCAGCTGGAACAACACGTCCACGGTCCTGGTGTTCACCTCGAACTGAGGCACCGGCTGGTCCCCGAACACCGAGCCCAGCCAGCTGTTCACCTGAGGGGGGGGGGGGGGGGGGGGGGGGCGGAGGTTCAACAACAGGGCAACAACCGCAGACATTGTATTAATGTGTTAGTGAGACAGTGAACTTTACCGTCTCGATCTTCTCACACATGGCGAATGAAAAGTTGACAAAACAGAAGAGTTAATAAAAGTTTCTCCAGCTCGAACGAGAAACTAGTGTTTTGCTCTTTGGTTTCCCGCCCCTGGAATTTTGTAATTACTTCCGCGTTTCCAGCCAATGAAAATCGTCTTCTTCGCTCTGAATCCGGGTCACGTCCCAAAGGTGAAACTTCGGTCAAGATAGTTCACTATAATACCGGCTACCACTTCGCTTGCAGGAACCAACAACAACAAAAAGAAGAAGACAGGGGATTCTAGAACACCTCTGGAAAAAGTATTTAAGGTTTTTATTACTTTACAGGTTAATCATAATTACTATAAATCATAATTATGTGATTTCAATATTCTTATTTAACTCAATCCAGCATAGAATTACAAGAAAGCATCTGCTCATCGACACAAATACAATTTATAGAGGGGCAAAGATAAAATAAATATCTATCTATCTGTCTGTCTGTCTGTCTATTTGACACACACAAGCAGTGGGCGGAGAGACGAAGCCGGAAGTACACAGAGGTGACTTCTCCCCGTCGCCCACTAAGCGCCAAAGTTTGAAACTTCTTGTTTTGGTGGAAGAACCCGAAGAAAAATGGCGGAGAGAGAAAAGGTGTCTCAGTCCAAACACCGACAGAAGAAGGTGAACAACTGCACGTTCCAGTCGACCAGCGCGGACTCCACCTTCGAGAGCCAGAAAACCTGCCCGAGAAACGGCAACAACACGTTCGAGACGTCCAGCATCAACTCCAGTGTCGTGGAGGAGAAGCTGTTCGGTCGGCATGAGGAAGAGGAGGCTGAGGACGGACCGGTGCTCTTCATCTGCGGGAAGTGCAAGTCTCCTGTGGGGGACTCGCTGTCCTGGGACGGAAGTGAGGATGGACAGAACCAGATCCGCCTGAAGAGTGAGTGTGGTTCCTAACCCTGTGTCAAGAAGAGAAGACAAGATAATAGAAGATAAGATATAGATGAAATATGATGAAATGATTCTTTATTAGTCCAACAATAGGGACATTTGCAATATTACACCTGCAAGAATAGGCCTCAATAACTAATACCAAGTAATACTTAAAGGTTCAGTGTGTCAGATTTATCAAAGAAGATCTATTGTCAGAAATTGAATATGAAATAATCCCAGTGATGTTTTCATTAGTGTGTTTCTTTAAAATTGTATGGATGGTTGTTTTCTTTACTCTAGAATGAACCCTTTATATGTATAAACTTAATATTTACATCAGGAGTGGATCCTCTCTACGGAGGCCGCCATGTTTTTTTTTTACAGTAGCCCAGACTGGACAAACTAAACACCCTTTGAGTTTTTATGACAACTGAAGGCTTAGTCTTTTAGTTATTTAATAGGTTAAATATTTGCGATTTTCCCAGTTTTATATGACGATTTTTAAATAGAAAGTTACAAATTACATTGTAATGGTTTTGTTGACAGTTTCACACAGAAAATAATCCCAGTTAACCATCAATCAATCAAATATTATATGTATAGCCCTGATGTTTGTAATGTTTTGGTTTCAGGGGTCACTGACAACGTCCTGGTTGGAAATGACAGTCGACTGCATGAAGCAGGCAAAGACTCGCTCTGGTAAGAAAGTGTCAGTCGTCCTATCCCCTGGTTTTTCAGATCACCACAGAGACAATCTGCAGTGGCCATGTAAATTCAGCTGGGCCTATTCCATTCCTCCATCCATTATCAATACTGATTATCCTTTGAGGGTCTGGATATATTTAACACTAGTTTAATCACAGGGGAGGTTGATGGATAACGAACCTGGCAAATGTTTTGTGAATTCATTGATACAACCTTTGTGTTTTGTCACTGTCTAATTTGGGCTGAACTGTGCTTTATTGATGTTTTTCATCCATAGTCTGATCATGGATCTCTTCTGTCGAGCCTGTCACTCGGTGCTGGGCATGGTTTATACGTCCACGCCGAAGAAGCTGGACCACAAGAGGTTTGCTTTCTGTTTCAACGTCGCAGACATCGACAGGTTTGTTCAGCCCCAGATAGTTTTTCCTTCTTGTATTTTTTCTGTATTATTCTGTCTTTGGTCTCTGTTTAGTGTTAGACAGGGGTTTTGTACACATGTAATTTACTACAATCATAAATTGTATCTGTATCAAAAAGACCATGAACTCACTGACGAGGTGCAGATAGGAAAACTTATAGCAGTTTCCAGAATAAACAATGCAAACAAAAATATGTTTACCTTCTTGATTCCAGTTCTATATAATTGTTTGTATTTGCTTACTTTGTAGTTATTTGTGATAAAGGTTAAGTTTAAAGTTATTATAGGGAAAGCAGAAACGTTCTACTCTGCCCCTCAAAAAAAATATTTGTGTTGCACTTTACAAAATGTCCTATTTACAACTGAGTTTTAGAGATAAACAGTAAATGACTTTACCAGGAAACACAGTGATGATGTGTTTTTAAAGGCCTAAAAAATTCAAATATCAATTCTGAATAAATACTAAATTGAAAACAAGATGTGAGTCATGTTGTGACTCATGTTGTGACTCATGCTCCACAATTGAAAACAGAATGTGTTCAGCTTCACACAGCTACTGTTTATCGTTTTATTTATTGTTTATTTAATTGCACCTGTTGGATTTCAATGATGAGTAACTGTATTCCTGTGTCTGTCATTAGCACTCTGTTATTAATCTGCTGTGAATCTTTTCCAGTTATGTGCTGGGATCGGCGAGCCAGATGTTGGCAGCAGAGGGCCCCAAAGAGCAGCTGGTCACACTGGAGTACAGAGCTGTGGTTGAACAACAGCTAACGGAGGTAAATTACTGCTGCTGCTTCCCTTTGTTTGGCTCCTCTCTTATTGCTGTGAGGTAAAATGTTCCGTCTGTTGAGCATAAAATGTCACGAGGCTGTAAAGCTTATCGCGACACAATAAACACGGCTATTTTTCTTCAAACACTGGAGTTTAATCTTTAAAGCAATTTAGTTATTGTGCAAAAATTTATAAAAATCTGACACGAATCACGTCAGTTAAAGCAGGAGTAATAAATAAAGCAGGAGTAACTGCTCCACTGAGGGTAAATGACACAATGCTATTTATGAGCTCTTTCTCATTGATTACCATTGAACAGGTTGTACTCATGGTGACATCAGCTTCGTTCTGGGAAGCCCCCTCCGCTGGGCTGGGCAGACGCTGATATCAGACATGACATCATCTCATCATGCCCTCCTCTGATGGCACAGTTATTTTCGTCTCGACATCATCTGTAATTTCTTCAACTTTCAGATTTATTACTGTTTATAGATTCCACCCTTTTAAATTTAAATATTACCTATTTCACATTTTCACTACTTCCCTGATTGAGCAGTATATTTCAAAGTATCACATTAGTACCATCGGTTGTATTCATATGAAAATTCCCTGGAAAGCTGCGCCGATTCACAAACTTAATCTTAATCACCCTTTGTTTAAAAAATAGCTGTGAAAACACCAATTGGCCAGTAGGTGGTGATGGCGGGCCAGCCCTCCCTGTCACACGCTGCTCGCAGGACAATAACTGAGCTGAGGAGCATGTGGAGGAATCTCTGCCGGAGGAAAAACATGTTTTGATCATGAGAGTCTTTGTCATTAGCTGGAAGTATGTTGGCTTTTTGTTTTGCTTGGCTCTGCCCCCTGGATTTTTCCTCCTTCATGTGACAACTCGTTGATTGAGCCATGAGATGTTTACCAATGCAACATTATGTTTTTAAACAGGATGAACTGCTAACATGCAAATAACATTTGATCCCTCATTTGCATAATAGGAGTTAATATGTGTGCGTGTGTGAGCGCATTCAGAACGGTGACATTTTTCTGTCAGCGACTTGTCACGCTCGCTTCCAATGTGTAATTATCTCCCCTCTTCTTTTCTACTTCAGCCAAGCCGTGAAACAAATGATCGTGTGTGTGTTACTCTTGCATCAGCCTGTCACTCAGAGACAAAGAGCTGCGTCAGGACACGATATGATCCAATGAACGGGGTTTGACTCGTGTTGGATAATATGTAGGTTAGGTTAGTATAAAGGTTACCACTTAAATCCACCTCGTTCACGTGTTTTACAAGAAACGTCCGATGTGGCAGTTTACTGGGAAACAACCAGACGTGCCGGTCCCTGCGTTTATTTTTTATGATTTGAAAACTTTTATTTTATAGAGTTAACAAAAGCAGAAAGATCGTTGGAAGATGTCGTCATTACAGATAGTTCGTCAATAACAAACCGTAGTTAATCATAGTTATTAATGTTGAAGAGATGTGTATTTATTCTTACATAAAATATAGTTTTTCTTTATTTAAGTTCTGCGTATTTGGTTTTTATTTGTTTATTCTTTCTTTTTAAGTATAATTATTTATGGTTAAAAAGTCAAATTACGACCCCTAATTCTCGGCTTTAGTTTGATAAGGACATCTTATCTTGGCCAAAAGTTCAAGTTTTAAAAATGTGTATTTCGGTGTCAGATATGTTTTACTTCTTAATATATGTATCTGTTAGGAGCCTCCAAAAATCCACATCAGTCTGACTTCAGAACCTCGGATGATCCATGTGTCTCTGGCCGCACCCTGACTGTATTAACTTTCACAGCCATCGTTCATCACTTCCTAAAGGTTCATTATGACAAGACTGTCAAGGTCCTTCACAGGATCTGGAATTCAAATCAGGTCTTGTTGATTGTGATTTGGTTTCAGGCATTAAAGCTTCTTCGCTTCGAGGTCCTCGCCTCGGCTCTTTTCATCAGCTTTACATTTGAGTTTGTGGCCAGAGCTGTTTTACCGGCTTACACAGTTGATTCTCTTGCCAAAAAAAGATTAGGTAACTCTGTGAGTGAAGAGCTTTTCCTTGTATGTATCGGAATGCAACGCTGTAAATTGATTCTGTAGCAACAAGTCTCAAGAACCAGTTGAACTTCTGAGCTTCTACATGTGTAGGTTCTGTTTAGTCTCTGCTTTTGGAGAAAATGTATTCATGATCAACACCAAAAACCAATGGTTTCAACCTTAACATTTTCTGTTTTCCACAGTTCACATATAAATTCAATATCTCCGGGGTGTGGACTGTTGGTTCGGACCAAAAAAAACCTAGGCTACTGGGACTCTTATTTTCACACCTGGGGATTAATCAATTAAGTCGAAAAATAATTGGCAAATTATGAAATGACGAGATGAAAATAGCCGGAGTTGCAGACCTACTTCTCTTGATTGGGTTTCCCGGGGAAATATTGCTGTTGCTTCAAGTAAATATTGTTTAACTCTTGAGATTCAACATGTTAAAGGGTTTTCTGTCAAAGTGTTTTGGTAGAAATTGCAAAGCGTCAGCTGGACTGTGTCTGAGGATGAAGCTCTGCAGCTCTGCCGCCATAGTTAATGTATTCTGTCTGTCTGTCTGCGTCTGACTGGCAGACATTTGTTTGGGTTTTGCACTCGCTGACCTGCCCACAGACACACACCCACACACACACACACACCCTTCATATCCATCGGTCCCTGACCACTTCCCCTCTGGGTTTTGTCATCCATTTTTAAATTATCTTTACTCCTCCCTCGTTCCTCTCCACTGCTTCCCACCTGTCCAGTTTTAGCTTCGGTTTCTTTTTCTCTTCCCCGTGTTCGCCTCTTCTGCCTCCACCCTGTTCCACACTCATTTATTACTCTTCTTCTGTTCACCTACACATCCTGAACCCTGCACCATTAATACAATCTGCCTCCTCTCTCACAGATGAAAATGCTGGTCATGTCCATGTCACAGAGGTTGGAGGAGATTGAAGCTGGGGTTCAGGACGGATATGATGGAGTGTGACAGTGATGGACGACAGCTGGACGTCTGAGTGGGTCCAGGTGTTGAACTTGTGTTTTTTTAATTTAATTTGATCATATCCTCACCTCCACCTCTACCTTGACATTAATGCTTCCTCCTCTAAGTCTCATTTCGGCCACATTCCCCTCTGGCACGTCTTGTCCTAGCCTAACCTTGTGTAGGAACAGCACGGACACACTGTGTTCTGATTACCGATGGTGAAACAAAGACTCCCCGCACTTGTAATCAATCACGTTGTCAGCTCGTGCTCCTGCGGCTCGGGGCACCGTCTTCCCGGTGTGTCTCGGTGCCGAGTGAGTGTGCGCTGAGAGCAGAATGTTTATTTGTGCAGGATTTCATCAGGCGGGCTGCACACTCAGCACAACGCCGATCGATCGGGCCACTGGAGGCCACCAACACTTTTCTCTTTGTTCTCCTCCTCCAGTGTGAGGCCGTGAAGGTAGATGGGATCACTGGGATATATTTTTTTTATATTGCTAGAACAGAGCAACAATGAATTTGTATTGACAACATTTTAAATAAAAGACACACCCTGTTTAATATTAACTGCAACAAAAATATTTAGGAAAAAAATACAATTTGTCAGAATTTAAATAGACAGCTGTTTGCATCCGTTCATTTGTTGTTGTCACATCCTTTGTTGATTTATTTTGTTTGTTCAGAGTTATACCAGTTTGGTTTTGTCTTCTGTTATGTTTGTGTAATAAAATGTTTTTCAACTGTTTCCACAAATGAGGATATTGGTTTCCAGTTTTTTTTTTTACATAAATAATTGAATTAAGGAAAAGGACCAAATTAACCCTTAAAATCAGGATAATCTTATTAAAGGTTTCTGGTGTCCGTGCTGTAACATAGTTTGGGGATCATCCTGCTTTGTCTCTAATTACCAAGTATTTAAGAATGAAACAGCAAAGTTTAAGGTCTTTGGGCTCGAGGGGCAGGGGGGGGGGGGGGGGGGGGGGGGGGGGGGGGTTGTTGATTATATATGAAATGCTTATGTTTGTTTACCAACTGACCCCTAATGTGCCTAGCAACACTTTCTGCCGAGGTGGGAAAAAAAGAAGAAGCAGCAACAACACACTGTACAGCTTGCCCCCCCCCCCCTCACACACGAGGTTTCATCAGCCGCACACAGAACAACAACAGTTAGAAAAGGGCCAACCACCACGCTGTATCCATGGGCAGGTTGCGATGGCAACTGGGAGCACGTGCTACACTGGGTGCCTGTTGCCATCTCGTCAGCGTGCTCGGTGTGGGAGGACCAGCCAGCCAGCTCGCTGCCCCACACGCCTGTCAGCACACGTTACCGCCCCGCTCCTGCTTAGACACATACATGGAGGAGGAGTCCCGAGGCCCCCCCCCCACCCCCACCACCTCCACCACCACCTAATCTCTGTGTGATGTTTTTCTCCCTGCTAACCCCACCCTCACCCTTCTTTCTCCCTCCCCCTCCACATAATTCTCCCCTCCCTCATAAGCAAGGGGTGGTGGTGGGGGGTGGGAAAGTCAAAACAACAACAAACAAGCAGCGTGGTTTTTTTGTTGTTTCTGGTGGTGTTGTTGTCTCCATCCGGTCCTGGCTGGAGGATGAGCTGCCTGCACCGTCCTGCACAGAGGGAGGATGGAGCGAGCCCAGTCCAGATGTGCTCTGCTGCTGGTCCCAGTAACACACTCATTTAGTTGAATTGGTCCCATATCGATGGTTTTTCCGTTCAGAGCAATAAAGCTGAAAGGCAGGTTGGTGTGTTTGGAGACAGATTCATTCACTCTACGGCCTCTGATCTCATTTATCTGTTTTATATATAGACACGGTGTTGCTGGATGCCTTGCACCGCTGAGTGCAATTATTGCACATGTTTCCCCCCGTTCACCACTCAAGTCCCAGCCAATCGTTGCCACTCCAACCAGGAGCAACATGGAAACACACGTCCGCACATTTACACACATTCTACAAGCGTTCGGGGACAAAGGATGAATAATGCAGAGGTAGTGTCTGAGTGAAAGTCGCCTCCCCTCTCTCTCTCCTTTTCACCTTCCCTAAGCAATAAGGAAGCAATGTTGCCATGGAGGCAATGAAGCCCCGGCACGCCATCAGCCAATTACAGGCCTCACTGTGTGAAACATCGGACCAATGGCGGCTCAGACTTGTGCTGCTGTTGCCACAGACACTGGGATCCTATTGGCTGAGCTCTGCTCTTTGATTGAATTTCTGATCTTGTTTTTGAGAGAGAGAGAGAGAGAGAGGGAGAGAGAAAAATATCTCAAGGAGTGCCACCTGTGTGCCAACTTACAAAATATGTTTGTTTTATTTTCCGTGCAATGAAAAGGATGATTTGTTAGAATAGAACTGTTTCTTGTTAGAGACTCAGGAGAACTGAACTGAGAACAATTGGTTTTGTCATTAAGGGAAAACATTTTGTTCTGATAATTGATAAATCCTGAAGTGAAGGTGTCTTGTCTTTTGATAATTACAAGGAAAATAAATCACCTATAACTTAAATAGTTATCAATATTTACTGTGTAATTACATTTGACATCTTTGCCATCACACTAGTTGTTTATTCTGGGACAATAGAGCCACACCCCACCAGTTGCCAGAGCTTGTTTACGAGCAATTACCAGTTTGATTTCCAACCACAGATCCGTTGTTTCATAACATATATTTATATTTGTGTTGACATGTTCAGCACCAGTTTATCTTAAAGTAAATTATTCAAGTGGTGCTTTCATGTAAATAATAACCAAATATATTTAATTTCATTTAATATAATCAAGTTAATTATTTGTAATCTTATTATTTATGTTTGACAACATGAAAAAAAGTGTGTTAACAAAGCATCAAACTTCTATTAAGTGGAGAACTCTGCTGATTGTTTTTTTGACCTGGTATAGAATCACCTCTCCTTGGTGGGTTGTCTAACATATGCCCGACTGAAATCTCCTCCCTTCCTCTAAAGTCATTAACGAGGTCTGGCGTCAACCAGTCGAGGACAGTGGGTCAACTGGGCGTCTAAGTTTCCCGAATAAATCTCCAGATCCAGCGTCTGTAAGATGATCTCGGTGTCAAGAGCATTTGGGGGAAACTTAGCCTTGTTTGTTTCTACTGACATCACCTTCTACAGCGAAAGCGCAAAATCTCTGATAAGCCTCGAACGTCTTGTTCCATTAATCTCCTTCATCTGTGTCTGTGATCGGACAGCGTGTAGCCGGCCCGTCAGGGACTCTCCTGACGGCGTAACCCCAATCCCCTCTGAGTGCTCAAAGCCTCCTGCTTCATTAGAAACATCTGCTTGTTTATTTCCCCCTGCGTCTTTGGTGTCTGCCAGGTAGTCTCACTCTCTCCTCCTCCTCCTCCTCCTCCTCCTCATGTTTGGGAGCTGCTGATGAAGGCAGCTGAAGCAGGATGCTCAGGTTGTGTGTATGTGTGTCAACATCCCTGCTCTCCGTCACTACAGCAGGTTAATGATCTGGCTTTCTTTGTTTTTTTTAAATCAGGCACAAAAGCTCATCTGTTGCCTGTTATTGTGTGTGTGCGTGCGTGTGTGTGTGTGTGTCTGTGTGTGTGTGTGTGTGTGTATGTGATGAGAAGGGGACTAAAAACGAGATTAATGTCATCCAGGGTCTAAGCCTCAACAGATTGACAAAAACAAAGTCCTGCTGGACAATAAGTGGTCAGTTTGGCCTCATGTTAAAAATGAATATTAAAGCAGGATTGTTGTTTGACTGGTTACAGTTCATCAACAGGCACTTTAGGACATCCTGTGACTCAGATCATGACTTCTGGAATACAACAGTAGATTGTCTGTCTGATGTTCTGTTAAAATGTTTATGACATTCCAAACTTTTTACGTTTGTCTAAACCAGACCTGACTCTTGCAATTTGGAGAAAAAGCATTTATCAAACAAAAGTGATCGAACATAACCTTAAAAAAAGACGTGTCAAAGAACTTAAAGTAAAGAAAAACATCTTTGTTATCACTTTATTTTACAGGACAGGGAAGTTTTCCATGTGAAGGAGGTTTATCAGTTTAAATAATTAGTGTATTTTTCTGTTTTAATCTTCAACACTCAGACCCATCCAGCTGTGAGAAAGTCAGGAGTTGAACTTTTACACCCTATGGTTCACTGTGGGTCCAAGATCTGATGTAACACGCTCGTTAGAGTGATATTAAAAAAGTGACTCACTTCCTCTGGTTGAGTCATGTTCAGTTAGAAATTATGATTATTACTTTATTTGATTTCACATGGCCTCTATGCAGGCCAGTTCAATACGGTGCACAAGACAATGGAAGAACTTGTGTGTACAGGTTTTTAAGCTGAAAAAACTTCTGAATTGATTCTCACGAAACTCAGTGGGAGATTCTTTCATTTGACCTTACAATATGTTTTTTTTTTTTTTTTTTTTTTACATAATCACGATCTCATATGGCGTAATTAATGCATCTTGCAGCTTAATTGAATAATAATTGCACAGAATATATATGTGATATTACTGCAGTGATAACATTCAATAACCTGAAGAAAGTGTTGTCTTAAATCTATGTTTTCTCCTGTGTGGTGTAGAATAAATCTGTTCTCTCTCGTGATTTAAATGTCAACTTAAATTTTGTACGAATATTTGTTAAGTAAAATCAAGCATTTTAATCCCGCGTCCCAAATATTCCCCCAATTCTTCGAGCGATTTCTTCGAGTCCTGACGTATCAGCTGCTGTTTAATTTTCTCATGCATGTTATCTTCTGTCCTAATATCTAAATATCCCCGATGTCCCCACGAGGAACAATGTCCCCTGAAGCTGTCCCCTGCTGGGACGCTGGAGCTGGAGGCTTGTTGATCACAGATCGCTCGTTGTAACGTGACCTGTTTACACACAGATTAATTTTGGAAATAATCAAATAAAATGTGTGTCAAGGGGAAATTATTATTATTACTCATCTTAATCTCATCACTATGGATTTCTTCAGATTATACATAGATTAAGAACTTGCCCCCCACATTCAGAATCATGGAGGATATAGACAGTCTGCTAGTTACTCTTCCTCTTGTGTTGATGACTGATTATTTACACTCTTGAACTATAAAATTATCAACAACTTAACATAATTTATAGACTATGTCTCAAAAAGTATTATTTTCACCTAAACCTAATGATATTGACAGTATATAGCAAAGTATTGGAGAAACTTTATTATGGTTTATTATTGTATGATCATTTTTTAAAAATCTTCTTTGCCTGTTATTGATGTCCTGTGTGCGCCATGACTTGATAAGCAGTTATTAAATCTGGTTTTCCTTATCGATATCCATCCCCTGACTGATCATCAATACATGAGTTCTGTCTCTGGGACCTTCCCACTCGTGGTATTAATATTTACATCTATGCAGGTACCTGTTCATACCCGGCACTCCACTCCATCCTTTCTCTCAGCTCTGTGGTGAAGCCATAATATTCATGTCCACAACCTGTTTGTGTCCCCAGGCCGCTCGGGGGGGTTTAAACTAACTGTCGGCCCGTCTTTGATAAACAAAAGGCTCCGGCTCTCATGAATTTTTGAGCCACTCTTGCCCCTCGGCTTTTACCAGCTTAGCCACGCCGATTAAACCGGGCAGCCCCTGTTTGTGTTGTCCTGTGTATGTGTGTGTTTGTCTCAAAGCTCTGATGATCCCCCCCCCCCCAGTCTTTGTCTCGTCAGGGCAGTGTCACCCAAAGAGGTTTATGATGGGGACCGGGGGGGTGAGCCACAGCTGAAGAGATTAGTGTCTACAGTATGTGTGAGTGTGTGTGAGTGAGGGGTCACAGAATGTGTGTGTGTGGTAGTGTGAGTCCTACAGATTCTTCAGCTGTTGCAAGGGTGTGTTTTTCTTTTTTTACCCACCACAGGTGTCTCGTGGGAAATGTGGCACATGGCGGCTGTGAAGCACCGTGGACTCTCCCACAGCGGAGGGGCCCTTTCCCATTCAGGCTTCACGGAGCTGAGAGCCTGAGCAACTAATTATAAGCTTCAGGCACTGTGTAATTTACTCATAAGGCTGTTGGATTAACGTGGAATTACTCAGTTAATGATCATAATTTAAGTATAAGTAAGTCTTTATCTATATGTGGGAGTGTTGGACATTGTCATGGGTGTGTGCAGGGGACACGTCGGGCACAAATCAAGCCAGACAGGAAGGAGGTGCGGTCAAAGTACCAGACAGACACATAATGGATTCAGTATAAATATTTAAAATACTTTATACAGCATAGAAATCTCTCGACACTCAAAACAAAACCAATCCATTACAAAATCTTACAAAAGACCCCCCCCACACCCCAAACCCCAAACCCCTCCCCTCCAGTCTGTATCAATCTCAGTATCAAGCAGGAGAAGCAAAAAAGGTACAAAGACGTTATTTCAAATATTGACAAACACGGTTCGACTTGTGAAAACATTGCATGCAAGTTTAAAAAAAAAAATTCGGAACAGGAAGAGATTCTGCGGTTTGAACGTTAACAGTTGAGACGCCCTGTTTCCGAAGAGTCGGGCAGTGTCATGGAGCGACTGAGCGGCTCCGGCTGAACAACCCCAAGCTTCAGGAAACACAAGAGTCGTTTCTTTGATATTTACAAGCACAATATTTCACATATCTCTCAGGGAGCTCTTGGCAAATACTCGTCATTGCAGGTAACACTTAAGACTATTGCACAAACTACAGTATTAAGACAAAAGGAAGTGAGTCTCTTCTTTTTTTTCTGATCATGTTCTTCCTCCCTTCATTCCCTCAGCCTCGGGCGAGGTTGATCAGTTTCGTAAGGCCTTTAAATCTCTCTCTCTTTTTTTTTTTTTTAAATCTTTCTTTTTTTTTATCTTCAAAACTGACTATAAATAGACGCATCCCGCTGTAAGAAAGTCAGGATTAAGACTTGTACGGTTCGAGTTTCCCCTGTGGGTCCAAAAAAGTTACGCAACACTCGTGTGTAAAAAAGAGTGATCGTTAATGAGAGTGCTATAAAAAAAGTGACTTCTCCTCTAATGGCACTAACGCTCAGACACGCCCACAAGCGCGTCACAATCAACCGCTGCTACACATCAACGTATGAATTATGCAGTGAGGTAAAAGATGGTCGACACCGTTGTTAGTACAGGTTTTGGTTTTTAAGAATAGTGCAGTGAGGATTGCTTTTCTTTTCTTTTTTTTTTAAATCCAGTCAGCACTGGGAACACGGTGCCGGCTGACTGGAGGTCAGTGGATATCTTAGTGAGTTTTAACACAGACAAAACATTGAAACATGTATTCAGGGTCAGGGGAAGCGGGTCCATTAGCTGGTGTGAAATCAGTTTGCGGTTCAGTTAGTAACAGCAATTATTACATGAGGGAGTGTGTGTTGGCTCAGTGTATAATACAGTGTCTTGTGTGTGTGTGTGTGTGTGTGCGCATGTGTTGGTGTGTGTACACCTTGCGCCACATTACATGATGTCCCATGTTCACTTTGTATCTAGGACAACACGAGGTTCAGGATCCGTTTCAAATCTCGTCCTCTGTGTCACCGCCTCTCTTTACATAAGTGGCGATGAGCGATAATACATTTTTAACTCTCGCTCACACAACTTTAGTTTTCTTCCTAATTTTTCCATTTCTCATTTAAAGGATCACGGTGTCATAAAAAGTGGCTCAGTCACAATAAAGGGACAGTTCACAGTTCAGAAGGCCGCTCCGGAAGACCTCTCCAACTCCGATCACGTGTTGAGAGGGGCCTTGAGTTCAGTCTGTCTTTCGTTCTTTTCCTCTTTGCGCCCCCCCGCCCCTCAGCAGAGGGTCTTGAGCGCACCAGAAGCACAGAGGAGAGTCTGCATGGGGTAGGGAGGAGGAGAAACCACTTCCTCCAAAACCTGCTCTGGTCGGAAGCTGAAGGGCTGCAGCTGCACCTTCTTCTTCAGGATCTGTCCGATGCCCATGGAGGGGAACCTGCTGCGGTGCGTGGGGCTCTCGGGGTCACTGCTGCTGCTGTTGGAGGGGGGACTGAATGCAGACTGAAGGGCACTGAAGGCGGACTTGGGAGGGCTGAAAGCCGAGCTACCTGGGGGGCTTCCCACGGTGCTGGGGGGGCTGCCGCTGGTGTCGGAGGAACCGCACCAATCTGACGAGATGCTCTTCTTGGGCTGCGGGTTGACGATGAGCACCGGAGGACTGGGGATCGTGGCCTTTTTTAAGTAAGAGGAGTCGGGATGAAAGGCCGAGACGTGGCGGGGTGGGGCCAGCGTGCCGTTGGTCAGCTTGTACCAGGGGGACGTGGGGGTGTCTTCGATCTGTTCGGCTTTGGAGAGGGAGCCGAAGGAGTGCATGCCGATCGGTGAGGGAGCCGGGGGAGCGGGAATGTTGTGTTCCGGGCTCGTGTTGACTTGAGGGAGGGTGGCCAGTCGCCGCCGCTGCTTAGGGGTGTTGTTAAAAAGCGGTTGGATCTCTAGATACTCCATCGAAGAAGAAGCCACGGTGCCGGGCGGGGCCAGGGGGGAGTTCCGATGGCCACCGGTTATGACACGCAAAAGACCTGAGGAGGGAACAAGGAAGCCTGGTTACATTTAGGGAATATGAATCGTAGATTTTGCTCAACTTGCAGCACATTCAACTGCTGCTTCTCTGGATGCATTTGCACGCCTACATGTCTAGATCCTACAGATGTCATGTCAGGGCAGATAAACCTCTTGATTAAAATGCCAGCTCGTCACATTCAGACGTTAAAGGTACGAGGTGCCGAGACCGGCCTGTCCTGACAAGCAACATCTGTAATGGCCTCTGGGCTTTCTCAACAGCTCTTGTTACATGAGGATTGATCACTATCACCTTTTGCACCGGTGCCAGGTCGAGTGTGAAGTAGTTATTAACTAATTAATTCTGCTTTGTTGCTCGTTCCAGATTACTTCCATTCCAAATGATTTACTAACTCATCACTTTGTCACAAGGTAAATTACATTTGTAAAAAAAACAGCGAGTGGCTGCATGTTTGCCCTATGACAACTCGTCCGAGATGTGTCCTCCCAGACGGACGGATGGATGGATGGATGGATGGATGGATGGATGGATGGATGGATGGATGGATGGATTGGAGGAGGGGTGGATGGATCACTGGGAAACTACTTGTGTGTGAGGTTGTTGGTGTACAAGAACATGCATGCTCAGTCAACCTACCCTGTATGAATAAAGTAGATAAAGAAAAATAGATAAATGAAGCAGCAGGTTTTTCTTTTATCTTTTTCGTTAAAGATAAATGTTGGAGCATCTTTTGAACCCTCACCTGTCCTGTGTTTCTTCTCCTTGCTCGGCCCCTTGCTGGCGGCCAGGTAGACGGGCGTCTGCTTGGGCGGGATGGTGAGCTTGTCCACGTGCTTCCTCCACTGCGTCTGGAAGTATTCGCTCTTCTGCTTCTCGCCTTTCTTTTGCTCCTGGAACTGCATCTGCTGCGAAGACAAGGCAAACCGCACATTAGCGTCAGCCCCCAGCGTCTGTCAAAAACCTGTTCCTGTGAAACCACTTTTATCAGCTCGCCATGCCTGCGCTCCTGTAGACTGAGTACAGGTGTCATTAAAAACCGCTGTGGCCCCTTACCCTGTACTCTTTAGAGATTCTCTTCATTTTCTTGTTGAGGAGGAAGTACACGGCCAAAGTGTGACAGGCACGGTTGGTGAGCACGGCGCTCAGGACCTCGCTGTGCTTGTAGTCCATTTTCTCCGTCATGTGCAGCAACACCGTGTGGTTGATTTCTTCAATGTGGATCCTGAACACAGAGGAGAGAGAGAGTTAATGCTTGTAAAGAAAATCTGTAGTAAAAAATCTCCAATATGATATACCGCCCAATAAGTACAAATATATATATTTTCTTTTAATTTGGCAATTATTCCTAAGTTGTCTGTATCAAACCCTGATTGCAAAGACGTGACCTTTGTTTAACCATAAACTTTAAATGTTTACATAACATCTTTTCTGCTTTGTTTATTCTGCAAAATAAAAGTTTTCACATCATCGTTTATCAGGCTCTGAGGCTCTGAAAGAAAACGACATGCAAACCCAAGGCGGGTGAAACGTGTGTGTGTGTGTGGGGGGGTCTTACCTGTTGAGGTACGGGGCCCCGGTGTTCTTGTTGGCCAGCTGGAGCCAGGAGTCGGCCATCACCTGATGGATATTGGGACGCTTGTTGGGATCTGGCTCCAGGAGCTTCTTCAGCAGACAGATGGCAGCTGAGAGGGAGAGAGAGAGGATACATATTCATACTCTGCCACCGAACACACACTCCACTCACTGCAGGAAGTGGATTCATGTCCTCACATCAGATATTTCACTTCAGAAATGTGACTGCTCTCTGGTTGACAACTCAGAGACTGACGAGCGGATATTGTCTCGCATGCAGCAAACCGCTCTGACTCACACTTTGTTTCCCTGAATCCCACTGAACCTCTGATCTGTTTTCATTTCATCGTTGCACAACACGGATGAAAAGACTTATCTGTGTTGTTGCTTGATAAACAGGTAGTTGCATAATACGGGTTAAGCTCCGCTTCAAGAGAACTGTGAGCGACGTAATCGCAGCGACTGGAACGCACCTGACAAGTCACAGGTTTTTGTTTTTGTCCTCAAGTCCTCATGTTGCATTACAGGGTAGTGCCCCATCACATTTAACCCATTTAGTAGTAGTGCAATTAAAGATTAGATTAAAGACAATTTTGACAAACAAAAAAGCCTTCAAACAATTGGCAGGCTAATGAGAAACTGAACAGCTATATACCGATAAGATAACGTTTCTGACGAACTGACCTTTTATTGTTAACCAACAGGAACAGTTGCTCCTGTGATTTACAGATAAGAAGATAAGGACGTGATTGTACTCGTGCCAAGGTTGACAAGCTCTTACTTGAGAAACCTGGACTTTTGTGTACATGCTCGTGGGCAGAGGATGGAGAACAACAGATCCAACCGGAGAGCCTGCTTCACACCTGGTTTACTTTGGAACAGGCTGCTGGTTGGACGGCCGCTCAACAATGCTGATAAGGCAGCAGGAGCGATTCTCAGGAAATCTGTTGTTTATTGACACACCCACAAGGAGAGCTCCTGACGTGACTACAGAGCAGCAGCTTATCTGTGAATTCCCATCTTCATGTCTTGCGTGTCACTTGGCAGACGCCTGGACTTTAAAATCTCACATGTCAATGTCAACATTCTTTGCGCTCTCATGCGAGTAATAAGCTGTAATTATAATTATATAGGGGAGGCGGTATGTACAGCACTGTACCTGTAGGGTCTAAAACTAAAACTATTTGGAACCCTTAGTTTTTCTGTACATCTGCACACAAAAGGTGTGCCTGTGTGTGAAGTCATGACCTTATCGTGTCTCACAGCTCTGCACACACAGTACCCAGGGCAGGACTTATGACTGAGGGAGGATTTCACTCTCAGGAACAGGCTTCCTTGTTCGTTCAGACATGCTACCTCAGTGTTCTCCTTTAAAAACACACTTTGTACTTATCCACAGTCACTTGCATTTACATGTTACCCAATTCATGGATCTTAAAGAGAACTAACTGATGCATTTAGGGAACTGATTTCTGTTAAGAGTGGGGATTTTGGATCAACCTCTTTTATTTATCTTAATTAAGTGTCTTTATCGTTTACCTGTGCAGAGTGAAGGAGGCAGAGGGTTCATCTCCTTGTCGACCATCTTCTGGTGCAGGGCTCGGAGACTGAAGGGCTCCACAGTGAACGGCAGATTCCCGGTCAACATGGCGTACATGTTCACACCACTGGGGGACGAGGATATATATTAAAAACACTTTGAAATAAACAAATGTATTTAAACATGTTGATATTCATTCGACAACTAACTGGCTGTAAAGAGGAGGGTGCACTCACATGGACCAGACGTCCACCTTCGGGCCGTACTTCTTCCTGGAGAGCAGCTCCGGGGCGGCATATGCCGGGCTCCCACACTGGGTGCTGAAGGGGTCTGAGTATCCCAGGATGCCAGCGCAGTTGCTGAGGCCAAAGTCTGCGGGACAGAGGAGGTGGGGTGAGTGTTGTTTCTGGGTTTATTGTTGTCTCTTCAGCTCGAGTCGCTAAACAAGCGGCTTCATTGCGGCGTTACACACACAAACAGAAGCAGATTAGCACTATGGTGAGAGCTTGTAGGGGTTTTAACGGGATATTTAATTGCTCTTTGGCCTTCACCACATGCGGGGGAGCTGTGGTACTCCAACTGAGACAGGGTAATTGGCTTTGAAAGACTTTCTTCTATCGTTAAACTATTTCTGCTGTAGGAGATTTACTCCAGAAAGAGGTGATTTGAGGTGAGACAGCAACTGTTGAGGTCAGAGGGTTTGAATTACCTATAAGCTTAATGTTGTCCTGTTCATCCAACAGCAGGTTTTCTATCTTCAGGTCCCTGGAAGACAAAGAAAACAAGGACGTCAACGCCGGCGCAGTGTCAGCGTTTACACTAGACAACTTATCTGAGCCGTCATCATCACACAATGCACAAGGAGGGGAGGTCTGCCCCCCCCCCCCTCCTCACACACACACACACACACACACACACACACACACACACACACACACCCCGACACATGCATACATGACCCTCCCAATGTGGGTCACACTGGCTGATTTTCAGGGTCTATTGTGTGCCCACAGATCCTCCTCAGCCTGAGAAATCCTGTTACACAGTTATCAACGTGGGCCTTCTCAGCAGGATTGAAATCTAGTTCCCAGAGTCTGAGCGACAAAGAACTGAACATTTCTGGGAAAGATCTTGAAGGAATTTGAGATGAAGTCAATGTGTTTCATTTTCCCTTATTAAAAAAAACGTTTTGTATCTTAACGTCTGGGAAACCACTTAAAGCACCTAACTGCAGACACATCCAGTAACTTGTGGATTAGCAGTAATGTGCAGAATGAGGACTTAACCCACACTTTGAGAAAGAGGATCATGTCTGACTCAGAGATCTTAAAGTCAGCTTTATCCCACAAACAGCACATAGCTATCTAAGCTATGGATAACAAAACCCAATATTTCCTAAGCATTGAAATTCTGCTCGAGATAAATGTTTCTCTCGGCTTTATAACAATCAATTGCTTCTGTTTTTATACCTGTGCACCACGCCCGCCCTGTGCAGGTGCTCCACAGCCAGCACCAGCTGCCGGATGTATTTCTGAGTCTCCCTCTCGTCCAGGCGCTTCTTGTCGTAGATGCGGTTCATGAGGTTCCCGCCGGGACACAGCTCCATCACCAGGTAGTAGCTGTTGTCCGTCTCCAGGATGTCCAGCAGCTGCGTGATGTTGGGGTGGCGGATCATCTGCTGGATGTGGCCCTCCCGCCGCAGGTTCTTGGTCACGTACGAGTCCTTCTTGGCCTTCCGCTTGTCTATCACCTTCACCGCCACCTGGAGCAAGTGAGACAGGAGGGAGAAGAGAGTTAAACATTGTGCCATATGATATTGTGAATAATACCCATGGAGAATGGAGCACTTCTGGGTCTGGAACAGAGATTTTCGGGGGGCGGCAGTCTAACAGGTGATGAGCTCCGAGGCTCCATTGCAGAGTACATAACTCGACACTGGCCTCTCCCTCACAGCTGCTCCCTATGTGGGACAACTGAGGCGCTATAGGGCCTGGAGGCTGCAGCGGGGGGGGGGGAGGTGTGTGTGTTGGTGGGTTTACTGAACCATCATAAACTAGGACGAAAAGCAAATGTTGCCCTATCTGTTGAGAGGGCACCAGGGCCAAATGCTCGCCCATTTGCCAGAGGTCAGTTGCAATTAAACACACATGAGAGGAGAAACTGAGGCGGGATGCATCGGCTCCTTTCCTGAAAGGGACTCAACAGATTGAGGAGAACAGATATCCAGCAGTTCTTTTTCTTTTTCCTTCAGTTACTCATCCCGTCACCGTCTGTCTGTGTTTCTGCCCTTGTCTCATTGGAGAATCTTCTCATTAAAAAAAAAACCCAACAGCGCATGTCCTTTACCTGAATGACAAAACACTTTGCTGCCGTCTGTGGCTAATTACATTCACTAACATACTCTGTCGACTCTATTTCATCCTGTGCCCATGATGTCTCCTTGTGTCCCGTCTGGACTGGGTTCAAGAGCGTGGCCACCGCACACAGCAAATCATCTCAAGGAGAGACCACAGACATGGAAAGACATGGCTGCTGAAACTAATCACCATATCCATTAAAGAAATGGCGAGGGCCAAAGTGGTTGTATTTATACGTGTGTGTGTGTGTGTGTGTGTCCTCTCTTTCTTATGTCCTTCAGCTTGTCATTCTTTTTTATTCCCTTTCATCTTTGATAATTGATTCACCTCTGAAAACCTTTTTACAGCTGCTAATTAAACCTGGCAGTTCGTGTGCGTGTGTGTGAGTGTGTGTGTTTGTGCGCCTGTGTTCATCGAGCCGTCACAATACAGCATCATGCCCCCCGCATGTTTACGCCAGGCAGTGTGGGTAAGAGACGGGGGTGCAGCAGGGTATGTATGGGGGGAGGGGAGGGAGCACTGTATTTACAGTAGGCCTGTCTATATATGAGGAGAAGAGAGGGGAGGGGGGGGGGCACAGAGGGGGGAGGGGTATGCCCAGCCAGGGGGCTTCTGGGGGATTCAGTTGTTTATCAGGCGACCCCTCAGACAGAGAAACGGGGGGGGGGGGGGGTGGAGGGCGCATGGAGGGGAAAGTGGGTTACAGACATCAAAAACACATGCAAGTGACCTCACTAACCCCCTGACCATGACAGGACCCTCTCTCACCTCTCCTCACTTTCATATCCCCCCCCCCACACACACACACACACACACACACATACACACACACACACACACACACACACACACACACACATGCTTTCTCACCCCTTACATCCACGCTGACTTTCTAGGGATGCTAAAAAGGAAATAACCCAGGAGCCCTCCGGTATGCCCTCCCTCACTATCTCACCCTTTATGCTTGAATAACCTCACTGCCCCCCCCCCCCCCCCCCCATCGCCCGCTGCTCCCACTGAATGAGAGAGAGAGCGTGAGGAGAGGGCGAGCATGGGGATGATGCTCGGTTGTGAGATTGCCAGTGTTTGCATCATCCTCAACAAAGAGAGTGAGGGAAGGAGGGATGAGGAGAGCAGCGCTTTCTTTTCACCTCGTGGCAACACAGTGGAATGAGGAGGGGGGGGTTCTCAATAAGGGTTAATTTGATAAATATGAATTTTAATGACATATAGGCTGTGTTGATATTCTACTGTACATATATATACAAATGGATATTGGGGGGGAGGCACACGTGGAGAGATGCATGGGGGGAAATAGGGGTGCTTGTTTTTCCAATATGCAAATCTCCTCTTGGCTGTTCCCCCCATCAAAACCAGCCTGAGGAGACAAAGGCAACCAGTGGCCAGTGGTTGCCCATATCAAAGCCCTGTGCTGGCGGAATCATAATGAGGCTGAAGCCCATTTATCAACAGCACGATTTCATATGCAAGTAGCATCTCTGCTCTCTCATAGGCCGGCCAATTCCCCTCTCAGTGTCCCACAGCGGTGAGATCACCACCTCCAGCAGCGGCAGACAAAGCCGAGGTTCAGGGCAGCAACGCAACAACTCCAACGTGGATCACACAGGGTGAGAGAGAGAGAGAGAGAGAGGGAGAGAGAGAGACACTGGCTGCTTTCACAATAAAAAGTAAATATTGTCAGTGGAGCTTGGCTGGAAAAAAACAAGTCCTGCTGAGTCCCCCAGCTGCTGGTGCCTCAGTAACAAAGGTTCCCAGTGCAAACGGCTGATCACTTTCTCTGCAGGTTAATCAGTGTGAGTAAGACTGTGCTGACATATGGTAATAAAACCACAATGTACAAAATGTCTCAGAGAGCTGACGTGAGTTATGTTGCCACAGGCATGAGCCCAGTGACAGCTGGCACTGAAATGTAAAACCATATCAAAGCCAAGCTGGATGCCACTCATTCTTTCTAAATGTTAAATTCTTCTGCAAGTGTATTTCCTCTCATTGGTTATAAAATCAACAGAAGCTGTCTTAAATCTGATGATATGCAATAACAAACATGCAAGAGACATAAAAACACACGGCGCACTGTTGCGTATTTACGCGCTTACCTTCTCCCCGGTTAGCGCATGGAGACCTTCTCTAACTTTGGCGAACGAGCCCTCTCCCAGCTTCCTCCCGATCAGGTAGTTCCCGACCCGCTTGGTGTGGTAGAAGTTCTTGAGGATGTCCGCGGCGGGGCTGCCCAGCGAGGCCGGGAGGACGCTCTCGTTCCCGGCGCTGCTGGGGGTCTTGCCCTCGTATTTCCCGTGCCCGTTGTCCACCAGCATATTGCTGTCCGCAACTGGCATCACAGCTCCACGGCCGAGTGTCTCCTTGTGGAGAAAAAAGCGCACGAAGCTCGACTCTCACCCACCTTGAGGGCAGGTATTAAACCGCTTAACGTGAAGTGCGTGAACTCCGTGCGTCTCGCCCCTAATGACAAATTAAGGGAACCGGGAGCCTGCGCCACCTGTTCATCCGAAGAGCCCCGTGCGCGCACTCAGCGGTTTCCGAGACAAATCTCGATTAGTGCACCAGCTCGGATTGAAACGACACACGGAAAATATGTCAGCTCCAATCATGGGACGTTATCACCTGACGCAACCTGTCTTAATGCCCGTGGCTTCACCGAAGGAGCAGAGAGGTAGGCTGGCTGCTGCGCTGCGCGTCGCTTCATCCGAACATGCGCCTCCTCTGGAATGCTCTGTGTGCAGGCAGCGTGTTGCTCGGTTTGAAGTGACTTTCCCGGTCATCTGGTGGGGGGCGTTTCTTAGTGTGTGAGTGTGAAGGAAAACACACACACAGCCCCTCGAAATGTGGTGGTGGTGAGTTTCAATCCAATCAGCGCAGGCGGGCGGAGCGCATGTGAGAACAAGGGCGACAACTCCGCCCGGCACCGCTGACACGCATGGTGCGCTCCGGCCGTGCGCGGCTCAGAACAAAGAATACATGTGTTGGTTGGAGGCAGTGACATCATGACTGCAATTATTTACACAGTTGTTGTTTTTTTATTCTGGATTTATGCTTTGTTATGTTTTGTCAGATTAATTTAGTGCGTAATGGATCCAAATGGTCGCCCTTTGCCCGAGGCAGCGCCACAATCCCTCAATTACGGGCTCAAATGTGACCATCCCTGTCTCCGATGTTTATGATCATATATAAATATTGTCAGTCCACATTGGTTCCAGGCACCACCGGCATCTGTTGTCATTATTTTCCCATCGCCTTCGACCCATTAACTGGTTGTTGCTGAACTTGGAGTACAGCCACCAGATATGAAGTTGTACCCCGGCACAATCATCGACAGACAAAGGAGCATTTGCCCCCCCCCCCCCCCCCCCCCCCATGGAGGTGCTCACTGGCCTAATTAACGCAGTGTTCATCACTCAGTGGAGGACACCTGCAGGGAGGGGCAGCAGCTTCAGACACATTGTCTCCCTGTATCCAGCTCCACCTGACCATATAGAGGAATTGGATGAAATATTGTTGTAATAACCAACGTGAACATTATGTTGTTTTTTTAATCTGTGCCATTAAGATTGAGGTCTAAATATGCGTTATACAGGTGTGGTTGCTGAGTTTATATGGATTCCTAGAGGGAGAGAGAATGATATCAACATCCAGTTAGACCTGCCCGCTGAAGCATGCTTTCTAGACACTAAACCAGACATGAAGGCAAATGTGTAAGTATACCACCATCTATTGGACAAATTTCATACCACACCACACACAGCACAGAAACCAGTATGGCTTGGTGCTGGGAGTCAGTCCCACATCTCTTAGCCTGCAGCCTTGGTGAACTTGAACTTGTCTTTCTGTGTCCTACAGGGAGCTTTTAAAACGAAGGTCACCCCTGAAACAGATCTGTCCAAGGGGCAAACATATTTTTTCTGTGAGGGTCAACTTGATGACATGGATTTTAACTTTAAAAGGTAGATTTATTATTTATCTTCACCCCAGAAACATCAGAGGTCCAACAGGAATTCTCCCTTTTGATTGTAAAATAAAAACATGTTTCTAATATAACGTCAACCTTCAACTTGTTTCATGGTTTAAACTGAGATCTTGAAGAAGTCCAGCATAATAATAGTTGGTATCCACAGTTTAACTGAGATGATACACAAGTTTATTTTTAGTGTAGTTGCATATCAGAAATACTTTTCGTTACCTATTGTTTATATCACATAACATATTTTGAATGTGGTATTTTTTACCACTACTAACAATAATTATAATAATATAAACAATACTATTATTAGTAACCATAGTAATGTTAACCACAACTTTTAACATATAAATAATAATAATCCAAAACAACATTCTCTAAACCTTGAGCACTCCGCCACCCAGTGGACAAAACGCGGAACTGCAGCATTGAATCCCATCATGCTTTGCCGTAACCGCCGAGCCGAGCTCCACCGATGCTAAGCTAACTGCCTTTAGCCACCGGGAGCGGACATGTTGTTCGGACCCTTCCGCGGATAAGCGTCGCTATAAGCGGGGAATCTGGTGCGGAGGGGCAGGCTCGGGGGCGTCGGGCAGCCATGGACGCCGTCAACGCCTTTAACCAGGAGGTAAGAGGCCCCAAAGACACCCTGGACCCGCCGAGGCTGGCGGGGCTGGCCGCGGGGCTGCGTCTCCCCGGAGCTAGCCGAGCAGCACTTACCGGGGGGGGCCTGCTCGGTTAAGCTAGCCGGACATATCCGTGTTGCCCGGTGCATGGCTAACCCGGGTTAGCATCCGTGCAGCACGCGTGCAGCGCAGGTTAATTCAAGTATTCCATGCCTATCAGAAAAGCTAGCGTAACCGTGGCTAGCTACCGTTAGCCCCCACCTGTATTCATTTCAATGTTAGCTTGTGCGGTTGTTGGCAGCAATGGTACACAGGAAACACTCCCCTGATGCTAGCGTCGCCCTGTTAGCTTACAAACTAAATATCATAACAAACACTCATGCACCTCACTGAGTGAATACAGCACGTGTTTGTCAAAGCAGAATTTTAACTAAGAGCTAGCAACCAGTTCACAAACAGGTGGAGTCTGCTGGTGTTGCTGGTTCCTCTCGTTTCTCCTCATGGCTCCTTTTTGAATCGCATGGACTCCTCATGGATCACACACAGACACACAAACCTGTGACCGTAACACAAGTGTCTGTCTCATCAGCCCTGATACTTTGATTTGCACTTAACCTTTACAGACACAGCGTCTCGAGATGAGTCTTGAAGTTTCCACAGCACAGTTTCTGTCTGTCTGGACCACAGACGTGGTTGTTGTGGTTTGGAAATCACTTGTTATCTCGTGTGCATATGAAACATTTCTCAATGTAAAGTGCAACTGAAGTCAAGTCATCCCTGGATTAAAAAAACAACTTGCACTTAGCTGATTTCAACTGTGCCTATTAGTTCTCGTTCATTTTAATATAAGTTATGCAGCTTGTGTTGACAAAACATCACTAGTGCATCTCCTCAGAGCCGACGAGGAATTGGACTAACTTCCACTAGAGCACATTCTTCCGCCAAGGTCCTAAATTCTCCTTGAATTCGATCAAGCTGCTCCAAACTGCACATACTCCTAAAACCATCAGTACCGCCAGATAAACCACTAAAATGTACCCACTAGACAAACCACAGCATTATAAATTGTCTATTAAAGGATGATTAGCTTGGGATGGCAGAGACATTCATTGCCCACAAAATATGAGGTTTAATTCTACCTCTTGGTGTCACTAAAACTTCAAATTGTAAAAAGCTTATCTTGTAAAGGTGTCTTGTAGCTCAGCCCTCTCAGCCCCAGACCCTCTGTGTCTCATCTGTTATCTCCTGTGTCTCTAGTTATTCTCCTTGATGGACTCCAAGCCCCCGATCTCTCGGGCGAAGATGATATCCATCACCAAATCAGCCATCAAAGCTATGAAAGTAAGAACGAGTTTTGTGCTGTTGTTGTTTTTGTGAAAAAATATTATATCTACTATGGTTTGAGTATTTTTCTTGCTTGTAACTCGCTCGCTCGCTCCTCTCTTTCTCAGCTCTACAAACATGTGGTCCAGATCGTGGAGAAGTTTGTCAAGAAGGTGAGAGAGACGTATCCAAATTCAGTCACCACCCAGTTTCTACTCAACATAATTGTATTGAGAATCTGTTTTCTCCCTCTGCTTTCCCCAGTGCAAGTCTGAGTACAAGATTGCAGGTCTGTATGTGGTGGATTCCATTGTTCGGCAGTCCCGACACCAGTTTGGATCGGACAAGGACGTGTTTGGCCCAAGATTTACCAAAAATATCACAGGAACATTTGAGAACCTCTGCCTTTGCCCTATAGAAGACAGGGTAAGAACACCAAGACCTGGTTAAAGTTTCAGTGTCATGTTTGGCCCTGTTGTAGTTTTCAATTATTAGAAAATGATTTTGTCTTTGACCTTTGTCCCTGCCCCGTTATGTTCCTTTGCAGAGTAAGATTGTGCGGGTGTTGAACCTGTGGCAGAAGAATGGGGTGTTCAAGATCGAGATTATTCAGCCCCTCCTGGACATGGCTGCTGGGTCTAGCAGTGGTGCTGCCCAATATATGGACACAGATGACCCAGGTAACGCGTGTGGTTGTACGCACAAGCCAGTCGTTTGTTAGGCCATGATATGTTAATTGTTTTTAAATACAAACACAACTTTATAGTTCAAATTTAGTTCAGTTTGTAACAGCCAGGGGCCGGAGGTGTTATGTTTTCGAGTTGTCCGTCCCTCCCATTCTCGTGAATTTCTTAAAATGTGGTTTAAATATTCACTTGCACTCGAGGATAATCTGATAAATTGTTGGTGGTCAAAGGTCAAAGGTCACCAAGGCCTCTTGAATGTGATAGACTGCCTGAAATTATTTCAGGAGCAGATTTTTACATTTTCCTTTTAATTTATATTGTATATTGAAATGTGATATTGATATGTTAAGTATCAGTGAATGTTGGTGGTTTGTGTGCTGCTCACAATTATCTTAAAGCTTCCTCTCGTCCATCAGGTTCTCCTCCTACTCCAGCCAAAGAGCCGGTTACTTCGGTGACGGCAAACCCCACCATGACGTCCACTGCTCAGCTGCAAAACACTGATGCCTTCGCTGCCGTGGCACAGCTCTTCCAGTCGTCACAGGGTCAGCAGGTGAGTGTGCACGGACGCAGATTGGCAGTGCAACTCTCTTAGACCCACACCAATAAACAACTCTTCTCTTTCACTCTGTCACTGGCATTTTATAGCTTCAACAGATGCTCCAGAACTTTCAGCAGCAGCCAGCGAAGCCAGACACCAACACCCAGCCTCCTCTCCATACGAGCCAAACACAGGCCCAAAACGTCACCGCCGGCCTGGGCACGGGCACTCCACATCCTCCCCAGCCCGGCCAGCAGAAAACCACCTTTGACAAGGTGTCCGTGTGGTTTTGTTTTTGCATTTGCCGTCAACTCTGTGAAGACATTGTAGCACCATGAGAATTAAATGAGGCTGAACAAGCTCTGCATGTTGAACCCGTCTCCCTCTCAAATAGAAATTGCTGGATCGTTTTGACTACGACGATGAACCAGATGCTGGAGAGGACTCGAGAAAGGATGACAGTGCATCACAGCCCTCTTTGTAAGCCCTAGATTTATATAATGTACTACAATTCAAAATAACAACAACTGTGAGTCTCATGTTTTATTTTTATTATCACAGTATGCAGCAGCCTCCGGCCTTCCCACAGCACTTTAATCCGTCAATGATTAACATGTCGCAAGACCACTCACAACAGGTAAGAGAATAAAAACTTAATTTATAAAAGAACTGATCTTTTCTTTCGAGTCTAGTCCATTTTTTAAAATTTAAAATCAATATAAATATTATTACTATACAATGTATTATTATTATATAAAGTAGACTGCAAGCTCTTTATTTGTGAAAGGCAACATTTATAAATATAAAACCAACAGTTGTGTTTGCATAAGAGTCACCACCGATGTGTTTGTCAGGTTCCTCTTCCGCCTAATGGCCAGCACCAGGCCTATGGTTTACCATCAGGACAAAGCTTCCCAGTTATGATGCCTCCTATGGGGCACGCTCTGCAAGGGCAGCCCCTCACTGGTTCGACTGGGCTTCCAGGTTTTCCAGGGGTATTTCCTCCCCACAACGCAGCCCAGCAACAACAGGTAGACGGGACAGTTTAAATCTATAAACATTTAAATGAGGGGTCGTAGATTTATTAGTTTATAGCTAATTATAACCACCTCCTTCTCCTACCTCATCAGGATATGTCAATGGATGTCGACCGCTCGTCTGTGAAGGACGGCAGACATGGCCGAAGGTCACCACACTCAGGCTCCAGGTAGGCGTCTAAAGTAGCATGTGACCTGTCAAACTATGTTTCATTATCCACACTTCAATTATCATTTATTTCCCTATTTATGATGACCATACCATGAGTTCCTGTGCCTTTTATTTGTCTTCAGGTCTCCAAAGAGGAGGAGGTCACGCTCTAATTCTCGCACTCGGCGGTCCAGGCACCGGCGCTCGCGCTCCAGAGACCGCCGTCACCATTCCCCACGCCCTCGCTCTCTGGAGCAAAGGGAGAGAGAGAAAGAGAGGGAGCGACGGCAGAAGGGCCTCCCGCCACCCAAGAGCGAGACACTAAGCAGTGAGTCTGATTATCGTCCTATTTAATTAATCAAGGGACATGGACTGTTAGGTTTGTGCAGTAAGTTTTTAGTTGTGTCATAAGAATGTCTTTTGGAGGATATCACAATTATTCCTTCTATTCTATTTTTTTAAACTTCTTGTTCATGTTACCTTTTTATTTCTCAATCTCAGTTTGCAGTACAACTCTGTGGGTGGGCCAGCTGGACAAGAGAACTCAACAGCAAGATGTCGCCTGTATACTGGAGGAGTTTGGGGAGATAGAATCCATCAATGTAAGCAGACTTGTTCAGATCACTTGCACTAAGCCATTGTGTGGTTTGTAACAACAGAATTGCATTTCCTCATCTAAAGTGGGTTCCAAATATGTTCATGAATAATGGAAACCCATGTATTTTTGTATCTACTGGTCATTAGTAGTACATTTATCATGATATATTTTGTGTTTTTAATGCACAGCTGTTGTTTATTTTGGTGATATCCTAACACACTTAGCTCTTCTACCTTTTTACTGATTTAAACTGATTATCAAAGTGCCACAATACAAGACTAATTGGAAATCACAGCCTCCATGTTTTTTCCTAACCTGTCTGTTTATGTTCCTCTTGTAAAGATGATTCCTCCACGTGGCTGTGCCTACATTGTCATGATTCTTCGTCAAGATGCCTTCAGGGCTCTACAGAAGCTTGGCAGAGGATCTTACAAGGTTAACCAGAAAGCCATAAAGGTCAGTGAGCTACACTCTGAATAAAAACAGTCGGCATCTCAAAAAGAAAGCAAAGAATCTAATCTAGAGCTGCTGTTTTTTCTCTTCTTGGCAGATTGCTTGGGCTTTGAACAAGGGCATAAAAGCTGACTTCAAACAGTACTGGGACGTGGAGCTGGGTGTCACCTACATACCGTGGTCTAAAATCAGAGAGGACCAGTTGGAGGAGCTAAAAGAAGGAGGAATACTGGATGGAGACACCTTGTCACCAGGTGAAACCTCGCAGCAGGCCTTTTAGGACATCATACAAACAGATTCAGGCATAGATGAGACCCCACAAGACTCTGGTGTGGAATATGAAAGTCTGATTCTGAATTGTGTTTGTGTTTTCCAGAGTGGAGTGGAGCGAGGAAGTCTCTGGACCAACCAGAGGAACTCACCCACAACGGCCGTTCAGAGCCACAGCAGCCGGAAGAGATGCCAATGTTACCTGTGCCTGCAGCAGCTGCTCCGCCTGCGCAGGTAAACAACTGAGAATTACAGCTATTTATCTATCACTAGTATATTAGAAAATATTTGTATATACCATTCGGAAAGTTATTTTGATCCAGAATGTCACAGGGAAGTACAACTAAAATAACTTCTTAAGTTAATTGTTGTAATTGTTCTCAGGTTCCTCCAATGCAGCAACCTATGGTTGGCATGGGTTCTCTCCAGCCTCCGGGCTTTCCTGGTCCTATAGGCATGCCCCCGCATTCCTTCCCACCTGGCGTCCCCCCTCCTCCTTTCATGAGACCCGGCTTCAACCCTATGCAGATGCCTCCAGGTAGCACCTCCAACTGCCATCGAACCACATCTCTTTAAACCAGAAGTTGCTCGACCCGACCTGACTCATTGTACGTTCTCTTCTCCCAGGTTTCCCTCCCCCAGGATCTATGCATCTAGGTCCCCCACCTCCTTCCCAAGGTGGAGTAGAGGACCTGGACCCAGCCAGTCTGGGCAACAGGAAAAACGTTGAGGGCCCAGAGGGTCCCAACATCTTCAACAACCAGATGGGTCCTATGGGTCAGTCTTTCTTTCTTCCCTGACTTTTCACCAGACAGTTATTTGTTATCTGTCATTCTCAGTCTTAAGATTTCCCATCATAACTCTTCATATATGATTGTGTTTGGCCATTAAAATCTATCTCATCAATTAAAAAACTAAGGATTAATTTTATCAGTGAGTTTGTGGGTTCATAGAATTAAAAGTTGTGTTTGTTTTTCGTTTTCTCCTTCAGGTAACCAAGTAGGTGTCCCACCAGGTGTTATGTCAGGTATACCTCCAGGTGGTCATCCAGGAAACATGCAGCCGCCCTCTGGTGGTCTGCTCGGTGCGCGGCCTGGCATAATCCCACTCCAGCGTCCTCCCGGTCCCCCACTTCCACACATGCAGCGTTTCCCTCCACCTCACGCAATAAGACCGCCTCACCCCAACATGCTCCCTATGCCCCCACAGATGATTCCCAGGGGGCCACACCCTCAGATGATTCACCACGAGCCCCTTCCACCCAAAGGGGGCTTTGGGATGCTGCCTCCCCACAGTATTCGGGCTCCTTTCCCGCCCCATGGGCATGGCCCCCCTCCTCATCAAGGTCCTCCTCCTACTCCTTTTATCAGACCAGGGGCCCCTCACGGTCAGGAAGGGCCAGAGGAAATGGAGGGGAGACCATTCAGGGGAGACAGACCTGGATTCAGGGACAGAGAGCCAGATAGGGACAGAGACTGGGACATGGACAGAGAGAGGGACAGAGGTTTTGGAGGTGGAAGGCGTCCCTTCGGTGATGGGGGGAGGGGAGGAGGCGGTGAGAGAATGGAAGGGAGAGGCAGGGGAGGAGGCTGGCAGGAGGACGCGGGCAATCAGCGTGGAGGAGGATGGGAGAGAGATAGGGACAGAGATAGGGACAGAGACCGTGATCGTGACAGAGATAGAGACAGACGGGACTGTAGGGAGAGGCGGACCAGTCTAGACAAGGACAGGGAACGAGGGAGAAGTGATGATGGGGAGAAGGATCACGGGAAAGGGGAAGGAGGAGGAAGGGGAGAGGGAAGCAGTCAAGACAGAGCGAGAGGAGCAGAAGGAAAAGAGCGGGAAAGGCCGAAGCGGGAACGGCGAGAGAGGGCCTCGCGGTGGGACAAGGATGATCGGTTGGCCGAAGTAGAAAACATGGACATACTTCGGACCTCGGACAGCACAGAGCAACCTTGTGTGACTCCTGAGGCTGCTGTGGAAAGCAAAGAACCGAGTAAAGAACCGAGTAAAGAAACAAGCGTGGAACCTCCTCAACAAAAGGCAGAATCAGAACCTGCTGCTGCGACAGAGCCAACGCCATCTGAGCCTTTACCTCCAGCTCAAAGTGAACCCACGGAAACAGAACAGGAAGCGGCTTCATAGACTGGCTCTGACTCTGACTCCTCCTTCAGCCAGAGACTGCTGCGAACCCCTGAGAGACAACAGGTGGTTTCACTTTGGTCACTAGCCTCAACTCCTGGCAGAAGAGCTAGTCACCATATTTCAGTTGCTATTGGTCATTTCTGGGAAGTAACGGATTTCTTGAAGACAAACCTCTCCGACGCATATTATCAAACGGGTTAAAATGGTCATTTGTAGTTGCATCGATGTCTCAAAACACAAAATCCATTGGTTTGCAAACCGGAAACAGTTGGTTTATATCACACAAATGTAGTGTTACTTCATGACCCTCATCTCCTCACTCACTCACTTAATGTTGTTTTTTAAATATATTTTTAAAATTTGCCCAAATATGACGAACTCTAAAGATCAATTCTATAACAATAGAAGCACCATTCTTTCTGCTGGTTGTCTCATCTGGTTTTTCTTGTCAGCATTCAGGAACAGCTTTGAAAGGGCTATTAACAGACATTGTGACTGACTCAGAGCCGTTTCTCTTAAAGCCATTTCAGCATTAACCCGCTCACAAACTTATCAATGAAAGAATAAGGAAATCCAAGCTTATTATGGCTTATCTCCCGTGAACTAGCTCTGGAGGAAACAAATTATGATTTTTGACGATGAGAATCAGAAGTTGAAGTGAATTAGATCTACTACTAGAAGAGTAATTGTTATACAAAACTGAATTTGAGAACGTCCATTTGTAAAGAAACTGATTTCTACCCAGATTTGTCACAGCTGTTCAAAAACAGCTGAAGTTTCATCTTGATGAAGTTCTCAAAACTAACTAATCAACATCATAAAGTTGAGTAAAATGTCATTCAACAGTTCTCAGATTTGTACCCTTGGTCATTTCTTTTTTCCGCTGTCTAAATCTCATACTCTTGCCTAAAGGTGTATTTTTTCCGTCAGTTAAATAAAGAAGAAACTTTTTGCGGCTCCAACTGAGGAAAATCCAACTAAAATTAATTTAAATTATTGTAACAAAAATCCAGGGGCCAGATTTATGTTTATGGTTTTTTCCTTTGTGTAGGGAAGAAGGGGGTATGATATCTCGTGACCAGATAAAAGGGCTGAATTATGTTTTGGAATCTTCATCTATTTATCTCATGTATGTCAGAAAATTCAGATCTATAATTTGGTTTTTTCCATATGAAAATGCAAAAATGAATCCCTGAAGCTGAACGTGTTTTTTTTTGACTGATAAACACAGCCTGCAAACTTAGTTTCCGTTTCACTGTAGACACATATTTGTGTAAACACCCAGAATCCCAACAAATCCCAACTCTTGCTCCCTCATGGATTTGACCCAGAGACACCACGGGCCGAACTAATGTGATGAAATGAAGAACACTGCTCGGGACACACTGCTGTAAATATGCTTGTAACACTGACTCTTCCACAGGTGTCATGGTCATTGTTGTTAATAATATGCGACTCGTTAATCAGAGACAACACGTTGACTTTGAAGGATTAACAGAGGCCCTTTGCTTTAAGGTTTTTAACTCCTCGTGGTTTGAACGTTGACGGATGTTTCTATGATTTGTTAAAAATACAAAAGACATGGACAGAAAATCTTCGATATTTCAACCATAGGAATTTGTTTTTAATAAACTATTTTTTTACCAAATCCTTTGGCTTGTCATGGTCTCTTTGAAAGCCACAAGCCTATCTTTACTGTGAATTTTGAATTTATTAAGTTGATGTTTACAGGTTGATCCTGTACTTGTCTAGCACCAAATCACAACATACATTATTTCAAGGAGCTCGCCACAGGAAGGTCAAGACCGTACGATATTATGGAGAAACCCAACTGCTTTTACATTTATTTTATTTAAGTCTGAGTCTCCGCAAGAAAAAGCTTATGGAGCGGCCATCTTTGCAGCCCGAATAATGAATTACCTCAGAATCAGAATCAGAAGTATTTTATTGCCAAGTAGGTTTACACCTTCAAGGAATTTGCTCTGGTAATTGCTGCATACAATGAACATAGAAACATAAAAACGCAATAACATAAAAATGCAATAAATACAACATACATAGGAAAAGCAATAAAAAATAGAAAACCAGTAAATATTTACTCACTGTTTACTTCTTATTTACTCACTTTTTTACCAATATTTATACAAAGTAACATTTATTTTGACATAAACATTTCTGATTAAAAATATATAAAAGATAAAAGATATAAAAAGTGAAGTAAAAAGTGATATGCAAAATGCAAAACAGTAAACAGTGTCTGATTGCAATATGCAATTTAATGCAGTATAATACAATATGATATAATGTGTTAATAATATATGTTATTGCTCATCTTCAAATGAGAACAAAGTCCTTTTCCCTTCAAATAAACTTTGTGATAATACTGATATACTGATCAGTGTAGTGTTTAGACAAAGCCTTGCCTCGCATTTTCTATGCAAAATGGATGAATATAAGGTAAATCCAGCATTATATTTCATGAAATATTTTTACTCATTTTAAATTAAGCATAACCGACAGTAATGTAACATAATAGTGTAGGCACTGGGTGATATAGACGAAAATGAGTCACATTATAATGTCTTTAAGTTTAAATACAGTTGTTTGCCCCTGGGTGAAGGTTGTGGTCTTTAACTCGTCTTTACGGGTCTAGAATGAAAAACACTTGACACAGCAAAACATTTGACAAATATGTGGAAGATAGTGATTTGTTGCATCTCCTCAATGTGCTTGGACAATGCATCAGAATTATATTGTAGTGATTATTGATATCATTTTATCGTCCTAAGAGGCAAGATTATGCAAATATGAGCTCATTGATTTGAGTTGATAAGATTAAATGTGAAAACAATATATTTTGTGATAGTGATGATAATAATGCTTCATTTTAATAATTAGAAATGTATTAATAGTGATGGAAAATCGAATGAAACCTTTTATAACAGGGATTTGCTCACCCACTTTAATGGGGCGGTGCTTAAAAGTCAGTGACCAATCAGAATCCGTCTCCCTGCTCGTATTCGCCTCTGATTGGCTGGCTGCGTTCTACGCCCGCCCCCCTCAACAGTTAAATACAGCTCGGTTGTCTCTGACATTCGATACACGTCAGAAACTTGTGCGTATTTTGGAGAACTACTGCAGAAATGGTGCTAAAAGCCGTGTGTGTGCTGAAAGGAGCCGGAGAAACCAGCGGGACCGTTCACTTCGAGCAGGAGGTGAGTCCCGCAAGGCTGCTTTTAACCGGGAGGAGGAACATGTAGCCCTGCAGCCATTCAATTTAACCCCGTGCAGCTTCCGTGCTAATCTAAGCTAGGCTCCATTCACAAGACTGCAGGGCAAGTTAAGTCCGGTTTTGGTTGTGAGGCTAGGCTAAGCTAGTTAGCTGCATTTGAATGAGAGGAAGTGAGGCTCTGATTTGCTGTCCAACAGTTCAGCAAGTTGACGTTGCGGAACCACGATTAGTGTCAAGAAAACCGTCAAGTTGATAAAGAGCCGTGACCTATGACCCTTTGTTTAGTTAATGATCAACGCTGCGTGTGTGTGCAGACGACTGTTGCGTAAGTTTGACGTGTTTGTGTAGCATTAACATCGTCCGCCTCGTGTTTGCAGAAACTCACTCAAATGGAGGAACCTCTGCAAGCAGCTGTTTCACTTAAGGACTAAATGAGCCGCTGCTCTAATTGAAACATTTAAAGAACAAAATCCACTCGTTGCTTGTATTTTCTGCTGAGTCATTGCGGGACCTCCCCCTTGTCTCTGCCCCTGGAGATAAAACCATACGTCATGACTAGTGCTAGTGCATGGACCCTCGTGCACACTCACTCCTCCAGCAGAACACTGGACTGATGTTGTATCTGTCAGTTATGGAGTTCATTTAGATGATTCTTCTTGCACTGATTAATTTAAAGACATGTGTCTCACAATGTGTTTTTAAAAAGGGATAGTTCACCCAAAAAATACAATTCACTCATTATCTACTCACCACTGTGCCGATGGAGGAGTTGGGTGAAGAGTTTGAGTCCACAAAACCATTCTGGAGTTTCAGGGGTAAACTGCGTTTCAGCCAAAACCAAATACAATTGAAGAATGGTGACTGATTCTTCAAATGTTACAAAACATGGCTCCATACTGCTCCTCTGGTGCCAAACACTTAACCCACCCCTCCACCAGCATAGTGGTGAGTAGATAATGAGTGAATCTTCATTTTTGGGTAAACTTTCCCTTAAAGACCCTTTGTACTTGCCCATTAAAGCAGACCTCTTGAACTATTACATAACACATGCTGCTGATGCACATCTGAGTGTCTAATACACAGAAGTGGTGTTACTTATCTGTATTAGGACATTTTTACAGTTACATTTTTATTTAACTGTTGACATTTTATGTATTTTCACTGAGTCTGATGGTGCTGTGAATGGGATGGAAGGGATCCCTGTTTTCTTTACCCTCCAGTCAGCACCTGGTTTTGACAGCTTCTCTGTGTCTCAATCTGTTAGAGCGATTCAGCCCCTGTGAAGGTGACAGGAAAGATCGCGGGTCTTGCCCCTGGTGAGCATGGATTCCACGTTCATTCTTTTGGAGACAACACAAACGGTGAGTAGCTGACAACAGGTGTATGAATATGTAATCTAGTTTGTAAATAGTTGCTGCACTGCCTGGTTCTCATTTCACCCACAAACACACTAAAATCTGAGGATTTTCTTCCCTCTTCACAGGGTGCATGAGTGCAGGACCTCACTTCAATCCCCACGGCAAGGATCATGCTGGTCCTACTGATGCAGACAGGTGAGCAAGTGTTTACCTGTGGTGAGGATATCTGTTTGGCAAGAGGTTGATTATCGTGATTGGCCTATGACTCCAGGCCTGACACACCTGGGTTTGTTCATGTGTTTTGTTTGCATAATGCTCTACAATGACACAACAACCCAGACCACATCTTTTCATATTGTCCAACCATTTTAGTTCATGAAAATGTCAGGATTCTCACACTGAAACCCTTCCCTGTGGAGTCCGGTAGTGATATCACTGCCTGTTCTTATGCTTCCACAATGACTGTTCTTATCTTTTCTGTTAAACACAATGTCCTGACAGCTTTGCGGAACTTTCTTTGAATTTGGCCCAAACATTCGCTTGTATTCCAAGATAAATTCATGGAAATTTGGTCATGGATTAAGAACAAATCACTTGCCATTTCGGGATAAAAAGGAGCTTTTATATTCAAAATCATTTCCACTCAAATCTTAACATAACGTGTTCACACCATTGTTAATACGGTCTTCTGTCAATGGTGGAAATAAACAGTTTTTCTTAATTCTCTTATGAATACTAGGACAAGTAATCGTTAACAATTCAAGGTAAATGCAAAACATTATTTTGTTTGTCAATAGGCATGTTGGAGACCTGGGGAATGTGACTGCTGGAGCAGATAAGGTTGCTGAGATAAACATCTCTGACAAGATGCTCACCCTCAATGGCCCCTACTCCATTATTGGCCGAACCATGGTGGTAAGGAAAAGTGCTTTTCAATTTTAATTTCCATTGAATGAAAATCGACATCAGTAAGCCAGGTTTTACTCCAAGGTTAAGTAGTTTATCTTGGCTTTTATGAGGAGGGGGGAGGGTGGTGTAAGCTGCAGGATACTACACTTTATTGACTGGAGCTGAGCCTCTGGGCCATAAACTAACTGTGCTGCTTGTCCCGTGTTTCAGATCCATGAGAAGGCTGACGATCTTGGAAAAGGAGGCAACGATGAGAGTCTAAAGACGGGCAATGCTGGTGGACGTCTGGCCTGTGGAGTCATTGGCATCTGCGCGTAAAAAAAACATCTGCCAAAACTAAAAGCACTGGAAATGGCTTTCCCCCCATAGCACTTAATAAGACCAATATAGCTACTTAATGTGACAGTGTTTCCTTTTTTCAATACTCTGTCGCTTCGTACTCGCCATTTAATGGCGTAGAAGAGCCATGCTATACTATACTGTCCCTTTGTGATGAAGATTGTCTGTATGGATTTGTGTCTGTTGACTAGTTTTGTCCCAAAGAGTTAGTTACGCACAAGTAAAACAGTTGTATACAACTTAAAAAGTTCATCAATAAAACGTCTGTTGACTCGAATGGTGTGTGTGATAATTATGTGTATAGATGGTTTGCAATCAAGACCAAAACCTGGAATAGTCATTGACTCAATCTTCTCACAACCTAGGATCTCTATATCCATGAAACGCGTGAACACAAATGTTTCCTTTAATTCCAAAAAGGAGGTTGGATTTTTCTTCTGTGTTTTTGTTAGTTGGAGTTAAAGTTCCCTTTCAAATTGGAATCTGGCAACTGGTCAAATCCTAGATGGGTGAACCATTTAGTAACTGAAATCTCCCTACTCTACCTCGTGTATTGTCACCTTTCATTATCCCTATCAGTAATGTAGACCTAAGATAACATAATATAGTGACAGGTTGTAAAGATTTATGGCTGAAATAAAACAATGGTGTATCTAAGCAATATTTCTAGGGTAAAGTTCCTTTGGTCCAAAGACGTTAAACTTGAACCATTTGTATTTTGAGTGTTATTTTCAAGGTGTTTGCTGTTTTAGTAAAGTTGGTTCATAGTTCTCTCAAAACCTTTTGTATTGAAAAGGCTGCAGCTCTGTTAGGCCTCTTGACGCAGTTCAATTGATTACCTGCAGCCGTTCAACAGTCTATAAACTAGATCCTCTGAGACCAGGTGTAATAACCCAGCAGGTGAGTTTCTGATCCATATATATACATGTTCAAGCCTTTATAGCTAATAAAGTTAATCCCCGTTTTTACAAACTCCTTTTTATAACATCAAAACGATTATTTTCTTCAAACACCTGCAACAGGAGAACGTGGCCAAATTAGCTTCAGTATCATGCTAGATGTAGCAACATGCTAACTGACGCCATGTTGGCTAACTAATGGGTGCGCAGTCACATTTCGGATTTTACATACTTTATAACTTATTTTTACACGATAATGCAAATGTCAAAATATGCTACGACTCCTATAATATGTATAACTTAAAATATCAAGTAGCATATTTTCATAGGACACTAAGTTTTGTTGGTTTCTATACTTGAAATAACAGAGTGACGCACGTTTCAAATAACGGAGATTAATGCAACACACTTGAATTAATGAAACATAAATTATTTCCCATTAAAAATAAGATTAATTCCCCCCTGGGTAGTAATTTGAGTATTGTTAATGTTGGTAACATAACCAACAATGCAATTGAACAAAAATATACCTTCATTAAAAAGTCAATGGAGAAACACAAATACAAGAATTCATGTCACATTACTTGATAAGAGATTAGTTTAATTATGATGAGAAAAATATTTAAATTTCAAAATAAGCTTAATGACAGAAAACAGACATCGAAAGGTAATTTATTCTATGTTGTTTAACTTGTACTGTTGTGTTTATTAAGGGACCCCCTTGAAAACGAGATGATGCTTCTCAAGGGATCCATTTCCTGTTAATACATTTCTAAATGCACTATATAGGTTTTAAAATAGACCCCTATTTTTCAAATATGGCAGAAATCTAGGTTCACGTGCAGTCAAAGAGAAGGACACCTGATGCCTGGCTGCCTGCAAGTAAGATAAATAATTCTTATTCCTAAAGGTTATTCCTAGTTTTCTTAAATCTCAAAGTTCATTCAACCTGGTTCAGTTCCATGGTTAATAGAACACGATAGCTTTAAGTTGACATTACGACCTAGATCATTATCATTATCACCAAGAAACTACAATAACTGACAAATATAAATCAACAAAAAGTAGATTAAAGATGCAACTGAATCCAGACGCTGTACATTCTCAGACAGGGAGTTTCCATGAGGCTCTGACAGCAGAAGTTTGGATCCTGATTGATCGCCTCCTCTCTGGGTCGGTGCATTAAGATGTTTCGTCCTCTAGAGGGCAGAGCACCTCCTCATAACTGTAACAAGCGTTTGCTGTGATACTTCAACATGGAGGGATCAGATCAAACCAAATTTCATGGACTTTTGTAAATTACAAGATTTGATTGTGCAAACCAGTGGCTGGAAATGTGCAAAAATCCACTCTGCAAACATTCATACTCGAAGGAAAAAGGGGCTACAATGGAGATAATTATGTGATTTTCATAAATAACTGCTATTCACATACTTAAAAAACATGACATTACATGAACATCTCAGACGGACCTTGTGAACCAACCTACTAAAATATAGATAACAGGCTTTGATGGGAAAGTATGGATTGAAATTGGAATCTTTGCTTTTCCTTCATGATGTTAAACAGAACAGCTGTGCCCTATAGTGGCCAACTCTCACACACACACACACACACACACACACACACACACACACACACTGCCACAGTAAACGCACACGGACACACTCCCATACACTATCCCCCCCCTGCAGATAGCCAGTGCGTGGCTGTAAAAATTGCATGCTCTAAAAGCCTTTTCCCTTTGCATGGGAATGGCAGCGGCTTCCATGTGAAGTGACTCGGCTCTCTGCTCCTCTCCTGCGGGAAATGAGAGATTTGAGGCCCTTCTATGGAGTTAATACCCCAGGGAGCGATCCAGAGGCAAGCTGCAAAGAGTGTGTCAATTTGTACATGATACGCAGCAAGACGCTGAGATCCACTGCATTAGCATACGGGATGTGTCTCTTACTCCGCTTTCTTCTCAACAACTGATAATCGACGGCTCATGAATTTAAAAGTCAGGATTGTTGGCAGGGCTGAATACGAAATGTCGAATCTTAAGCTGCTGTTATTTTACTTGTAAAAATTTACATCTGGATTTGTTTTTCAGTGAAATCCACCATTTGTTTTTGTTTTTACCAGTTATAACAGTAGTGAGTCAGTACCATTTGGACCATAGAGTAGTCCGGCCTTTTACAATAGAGCAAATCTGCGTATGAGTTTGTCTTTATGCATGGGAGTCACTATGCTAGGGGTACGTGCAGAGGGAGGTAGTTTCAGGCCATGACCTGAAACGCAGCCCCCAAAAAGCTGCATATACAAGTTTGCAGTAGCTGTATTAGTTCGGACAGAGGCAGAGCGGAAAGACAGACTGACTGTAAAAGCTTGTATAAATAGCCTGGGAGTGGAGGTGATGAATAATGGAGACGGCCGATGCGGCTGACAGTGAGCGGGAGAGGTCGTGACAGTGAAAGAGACCAGCCAGGCTTAGTATAAGAGAATGTAATGTAATGAAAAAGAATAAAATGATAATGACGACGAGAAGTGTCGAGCCAGATGTGGACAGAAGTTCACGCTGAAGGTCATACGTCAATATATTTATGGTCCTTTTGTTAATAATAGTCTCATCCCTGGATTACATTTTAAATTTAAATTTGTCTATTGTCACAAATGGTTTGCAAAGGACCTTTCCAGAAACAAAAAGGTCAGTGACGAGCTTTACTTAACGAAGGCTTGGAGCGTAACTGCCACTTATCCTTCAGGCGGAAGGTGAGGTTCAAAGGGTGTTCTTCCTTTATTAGCTTCAGAGACACCACGTTGCAGTAACTTTGGGAAAGTGCCGGTGAACCAGTCTTACAAGGTTTGGTGCTTTTGTTGCTTTCCGAGTTGCAGCAATTTGTTCTTTTGTGCATTATCAAAAAGAAAAGGACTGGCTGTTAAACTGTATCCAACACCCACATGTACAGAGTCACCATCGGAGGTGGCGAGGCCGTGCCCGTGGTGTTCACTGTAAGATGAGTCAGAGGCGGAGGTTCTTTTCAACCAAGTTATGTAAGTGGGAAGAAAAGCACTTCAATGGCATGCGTGTATGTACTTCTATGTACTTCTGTGTACTTTGTCTGTAGAGGATTGTTTTTGAATATCTATAAACAGGCATCTTTGTGCTCAGAAACACTGCTGACAACAACCAGTGTGGCCACATCTCTAGTGGTGGCTTTCTGCTGTTTTCCCCTCAGGGCTTCAGCAGTGCACGTATGGCCCACCACTCCAACTGAATGCTTAGCGACAGGCTTTTACTTGTTTAACAGCTGCATGCAGCGCACACCACTCCCCCACCCATCTGGAAAGTGGATGAGGAGAGACATATTTGCATACTCCTGGGTATCAATCAATGGGAAAAAATTAGAAAAGCTCATTTAGGTCAGTGGCTTCCGAACGGAGCGGTTGGTCTCACACAGGAAGATTGTATTAGGTTGGTGTGATTTAGGGTCCGGCCGTTAACTGCATGCACACAATGTACACGTCTGGAAACAAACACAGGAACTCCAGTCTCTTATTGAAGTAATGGAACTCACTCCCCTGCGACTCTCCACCATTCTCCAGGGTGAGAGTTCACCTTCCGGTACACCGTCCAACACTGACATTGCGGGCACATTTTAGACACCAGTAACCACAGGTCAGGGGTGAGATGCCATAAATGGCGCCCATTCTACGAGACATGGTTGCTTGGTAGACAGACTAATTACAAGGCCCCTGTGACCTAACCTCTAACCCTGAGCTCTGAGTCATGTGATCATGAGAGCGGAGATCCCTCAACATGGCTATCTACTCTTGCTGTGCGCTTTACCCGTCCATTTTTGGCTCCGTATCTTGATATACATAGTTACCTCCACCAAGGAGGTTCTGTTTTGACCCCTGTTGGTTAGTTGGTTTGTTTTGGGAGCAGGATTACAGTTACTGCAGCAGTAACTCAGTGATCTCATCTCACGAGATATGGAGTTTTAATAATTCTCACTGTTTTCCCAGGGAATAATTCCTTGATCTTGAAACAAATAATGAACATATGTATGTTTAAGAATTTAAGTGGTTGTTGGGCCTTGTGGAGGTGTGCCCTCTCCTGGGGGCCATACTAGTTTTGGAAGGACAGATATTCAAGTGTGTGCGACTGTGCGTCCTGTTTTATCTGTTTGAAAATGGTTCAAGAGCCTTTTAGTCCAGCAGATCAACCTGAGTAGGCTGCACTTCTGTGTACAAGCAGTCGAGAGACGACTCCAGAGGGATTCCAAGGCCTATTTAACACATGACACCCTCCCTCTCATCCATGGTCAAACAGCAGTCCTGGGCTCTGACCTTTGAACTTAGTGACCTGCTAAACCTGCGCGACCATAACTCTCACTTTTGCTCAAGAGGGTGATTATTATTCTTTCTAGGATGAGTGGTTGTAGGGGTCTCAAGACTGTTTAGCAGATTGCTGCAAAAAACAAGGCAGAGAGACAACAAATGATTGGATATTTGACAACTGAGTACGTTTCCAGACACTGACCTCGTGTTACATTCCAGAGATGCTTCTGCGTTGAACTCCTGAATGGTCAATGGCAGGAATATCACAGGTTGACCATAATCAAGTGACAGCAAAGATCTTACCCATCTATTTGGTACACTTTGCCTACAAATACATTATACACACGATTTTACCCTAGACAAATAATTTGGATTTACACACTTGAATATCTTAGCAGCTTTTAAAAATCTCTGCAAATGCCACTTTGCTATCATACACCTAGCAGAGCATATGAGGTACTAATACCTTAGTCGATCGCCAACAAATGACCAAGAATTCAGATTACAGATTTTATAATTTGAATCATTTATCAAGCACAATGGTAAAACGTTTCAGAATTCATCTCTTTAAATGTAATGATGTGTAGCTTTTATTTTTAGTTTGGCATATGTCCCCTCTGCCAACAAGGAGGTTGTGGGGATTTATGACTTTTGCTACAGCAAGGCCACCAGGGGGTGATTTTGATGTTTTGGCTTCACTTTTGAGGAGCTGTCATGTTGACCATCTTTATTTACAGTCTGTGGAAAGTCAATATAAAATTGACAAACCATCTTGTTGAAGTTGTCTGTGACCTTTAACCTCCTGGTGGGGCTCTACTAAAACTGAGGGATCAGCAAAGTCAGAGTAAGATTAATCCTCTGGGAACAATGAATGTTCATAACAAAATTCCAGGCCGATCCACACAGTAGAGATATTTCTCTCTTGATTGACTGACCAAGATGTAGCACTGGCTGAAAATAACCTACAGTTTATTATATTATAAAAATAATCATAACAGCAGCCCTACACCAACCTCTAAATGTACAATAAAGTATAATATAGTAATATGGAGGTATCAGTTTATCTACATAGTTTGTAATGTGTAAATTGCAGATTATACAACATATGAAATCCTCAGAAATTATCCATGCTATACTCCAGGACCTGTTCATGTGGGTTTTATATCCTGCAGACAGACTCTGGATTCAGTTATTCAAATTCATTAGACATTTAAATGTTGTCATAGCAAATATTTATCAAGGAGTTCCAGAAAGAGGAAGCAGTGAACAAGATAAACAGAGGAAACCAGTTCACCAAACATTGTCGGCTTAAGTCACAGGAAGGTCGGTGACAGGGAGAGAGTCCAGAGACACTGAACACTTAACCAAAAAGACAGATCAGTCTGTATTCAGACTAAACCAAGAGCAAATGTGTTTGTATGTATGTTTAATCTGCAAGGTGACCTTCCTGCATTTCATGCTTCTTGATTATTCTCTCTGCGTGAGAGCTTATGTGCATGTGTGTGTGTGTATTTGTGAGTTTTCCATTTAAGGCTCTTATATGTGTGTGTGAGATGTGCAGCTCAGGTGTGAAGTGTTCTGCGGTTCCCAGCAGAGTGAAGTCCACTACACACTCCTCTCTTGTCGAGGAGAGAGAAGGGGAAGACTGGGCGGGGGGAGGGAGAACAGAAGATGGAGAGAGGGAGGGAAAGAAATAGGGAGAGAGGATCACAGACGGACCCTGTTCTTCTCCTACAGAGAGAATAGAAACTCTACATTGTCCAGACGACAGTGACAGTTTTCATTTCCCTCACAGACTCTCTTCTCTTTTACTCTTCAGTCCACTTTTCAGATGTTTTCCCTTTTCTTCTTGCTTCTGTCCATTACAGTTAATGGAGTGAGTTTCAGCTCTGACCTCGTGGTCTTCGAGATGAAGGATGAAATTACTGTCCTTATATGCGCATATTTTGCATTCTTTTGAATTACCGAGACCCAAATTATACACTTTACCCTGCACATTTAGCTAAATTATTCATATGGTGCTGAAATTTTTTTGGATAGTAAAATATGGTCCTGGATTCAGAACTGTAAAAAGACTCTCCAGGAATAGAAGCCTGAACACGAAGCGATAAACCCAGAAATTTGTAGCAAAAGTGCATTATGCTCATTTTTTTGTATATGTCTGCAATCTATTTTAACGTGCATGTAAGGAGTATGATAATATATATAAGTTAAAGCTATTACACAGCCAAGAGCACAGGTGTGTCATTGATCTTAATTTGGCATTAATCTTGCCTTTGATCCTTATTTTGCTAGTGAATGGCACGACGAACTTCAAAGTAAATATTCTGCCGCTTACAGGTTATTACTGTTAGAACTGTACAAACCCCGTCCACAGTCATTAAATCAATATACGACACCACTAGTCCATTTAATGGACATTTTAAGAATAATATAAATAACCAGAAGAAAAAAAAAGTCTCCAAGATATTATCTCATCTCACAATTTCTTTTACCATTTTTTCTTGATAAATACCTTAAAAATCCATTTGCGGTTATTATACTAATTCATTATTCTATTTATATCAACTAGAGACACAGCTTGACATTCAGGAAGTCTGGAAATTGCCCTTTTCCGCTGGAATGTGTATCTTCTTTTCTTCGGAGCACTTGATCTTATTTCTTTTCCCTTTCTGAATCACAAGGGAAACATTAAGGTGTGTAATACAACCTAAGTGCTCCTCAGCCAAAGCACTTGACCTTAACTGTAGTGCTATAGCTTCATCTAACGACATCATATGCTAATTCACTTGCATTAGCCAGAGATAACCCACCCAGTATTTATGTTAAGACTCTTCTTTATTCTCTCATACATGCTAGTGACCATTATTCACAGTTGGTCTTGTGGCTCATAGTGAAACCTGCTCGTCCTGGTAGTTAAACCTCTCATATTAATTACTTAGTGCCCTCACTCTCGTCCCGGACGGCAATTAACCTGTTTTAATTGGAGTGGTGTTGCCAGAGGAGGTGAGACAACATCACCTGCAATTACAGAGAAACTGTAACAGTGAGAGAAATTATTTTTACACCAGCAGCTAGTTTCAGCTGGTTGTCCTCGTGTAACCTCATTTGTTACAGTTCAAAGACAGTTTACTGATTAACAATATTGACTGGCACCATTTATCTTCTCCCTAAATGCCCTCGTTGGACCATTATATGGAGTTAGTCTTTTTATTACAGCAGTTTGGTGATTTCTTTTAATATGTAGTTAGACGAAAGGTATTTGTATACCAAGTGAAATTAGATTTTAAAACTTGTTTTGACTTGTACAAATTAGGTGAATTGTTTGTACTAATGGGATTGATTGTATTCTTTTAAAATGTTCTACAGCTCGTAATATTCAGAATCAGAATCAGAGGCTGAAGCAAACAGTGTTTTCCACTTGACTGACCAGTTGCTAAAGGACATTACTCTTGTGGACTGTGTTACTGGATTTATTACTGAACTCAATTTTCTTATGGTCCTACTTTTGTTAGATGTGCATGAAGCACAATGGCACTAATTTAAAGACTTTTTTCTATAATATCCTAAGTCTAACACTTGTTTACGGAATCTTATAGTTTTTTTTATCTAAAATCTTCAATCCACTGTCTTCAATTTGTATCTGTGTTTAGCTGCATGACCCGACAATTTGAGACAAAGACAGATTCTCTAAAGTGAGGACTAGTTTATCGTCTGGTCTTGGATTTAAATTAGAATAACATATGGGTAAAAAGTGAACTTAAACCTATAAGGAGAGTTGTTACTTGTGCATGAGCATTTATTTAGTCCCTGGCTTTCTATTATGTATTGATTCTGTGTACCAGGATCAATAGCTGCTCATTAACTGGGACCATGAAGCCAGTTTCATGCTTTAGCTGTGTTTCAAATCGTAACGCTCAATTAATCAGTCCAAAGAAATATATAATAAGAAAAAGGAAAGAGTTTATCAGGAGGGCAGATTGTCACTGTTTCAGGAAACCTTCCTGATTGCACTAATTTAGTTCAACAGTTTGTTTCATATACATTTTTCACATTTGAGCCAGTGAAATCTATGTTTGTTTGTGTGGAGATCCATTGTGTGTGTGGGTGTGTTAATTGAGACATATCACCAGTGTTCCTCATGTAAATCTTCTAAATGAAAATCAATTCACCGATCCCATAATTCAACATCAGACGGCTGGTCAAATGCCACAGTAACTGCAGGAAAAAGCTAATTTGCCAAATAGAAACGATATTTGGAAGAATAAATCAATGCTTTAAACATTTCACCAACAAAGCAACCAACAAATTAATGAATCCAGGAGTCGGGGAAGCACACAATGATCGTAGAGGAGGGCGGTATTTCAAGCTCACACAATAACTTTAAATCTTCTCTGTTATCTGGCTACTTTTCAGCAATTAGTTAGATTGTGTGAGACATTTGTTCACAACAGGACCATTAACAGTTTCACTTGTCTGTATATTTCTGTTGTCACATGTCCAGATGAAGTATGGATTGTCCTGAGGCTTTGTGAGGTTCACTGAGCTAAAACCCTTCCCCAGCTTGGCAGCGTCCCTCACCCCCTCTAAACCCCATCTTTCTCTGCCTTCTGGTGTCTGCCTCTTACTGGCCGTATGTGCTTCTAATTATTTTTAGGTTGCCAGCGAGCACAGCGCAAACTCCATCTAGGCACAGATTTGTTTAAGGTCAGACCAGCCAAAAGCACTTTGTCCTGGTTTTCTTTTTCCCGTATAGCAGAGGACAGTGGTGCTTGGTTTTGCTGATGTACACAGAAAGGTTCAGAGGTGCAGTGTGTCAGGTGACATCCACACACCACAGTATCTTCCACTTCTGCAGACTGAGGGACTTTACAGTTTTATTGCACGTTTGTGCAAATATAGACAATCTCAGTTTTTTGTGTTGTCCATAAATTCGTTTTTTAATGTTCAAAAACACAAGTGGATTTAGAATTTTAATCCTTGTCAGCAGCAGTAAACCTCATGGGGACTGAAGCCCAGTCCTAATGATGCAAAAGGTAATTTCCGAGGTTCTGGTTAAAGATGGGGTTAAGATTTGTGGTGAGGTATAAACTGGTCGTGGTTAAGATTAGGCATACGGTTTTCGTTTGGCTGCAAAGTCCTAATAGCTGCACAAACCTGTGTGTGTCCGGATTGTCTGAAATGCCACATACCAAGCTCTAAGCCCTCTGAGGTAGAAATGTTTTGTCTGTACCTAGATGTGGATGTTGCACCAGTTTGTGCACGTGTTTTTGTGTGTGTGTCTCCTCTCGGTCTTTGTGTATCTCTCTCGGTGGGTGGTAACTATTAAATTCCCCAGTCAGTCCTTTGGGAGCAGCCATCAGCCCGTCATCTTTCGGAGGAACACCATACCTTCTGATGCTTTAATCCCTTCTTTCCTCTCCTCCCCTCCTTTTCCCACACTCAACCTCTTAACCTCATCTCCCTTCTTCTCCTCCCTCCCTCTCTCCCTCCCTCCCTTTCAGTCTCCTCTTTTTTGCTGGCACTGTCAACTTTCAGCTGAAGTGGCTGAAACTCAGTCGACGCAGCAGTGGCTGTGTTCAAAGCCGGGATACTACAGCGCTGCGGTCGAGTTCAATGACAAGATGTAGATGTTGATGTTATTTATTTTTATTGGCTTGCAGCTGTTTAGGTGGTGAAATTAAAGAAACTTTGACTTTGAAGATCCCCTTACCTTTCCTCTCTGAGTTTCACCGAAGTAGTTTTCATTGCATTGCATTGACACTTTTACTGCTTGAAGCAAATCCCATAAATTTGTGGTTGTGCATCCCAGAAAACCTCATTTCCATTATTACCACAGCACAAAGACACGGCTTCTTTGTCTTTTACGTCTTTCTCATGAACAAGTGTTTGTTTGCCAGTCCGTGCTACACAAATATATGGGTGATATCAGGGCTTAAGGCCAGCGGTTACTGCAGGATGCTGTGTTAGAATCCATTTCCGTCCTCGTCTAAGAGCCTCTGATGAGCAATGGAATCGTTTGATGTTTTGCGATAAGCGTTTGAGCCTGTGTGTGATGTGTCTGGAGCGTGCTTTAATAACAATAGCCCAGAATGATGTGTGAGTGTGCGTGTGTGCGTGTGTGTGTGTGTGTGTGTGTGTGTGTGTGTGTGTGTGTGTGTGTGTGCTTTTGTATCACCAGAGGGGCCTGGGTTACTGGGTTGTGTGAGTAATGAAACGAGCTGTGCAGTTTGCGCTCATGAGTTTGCGACAAGGTCAGGAGGTTATGCGGTGGCTGTGCAGCCTGTCTCTCCGTCTTCCTCCCTCACATCCTGCATTGAAATCTCCCACTGACTCAAGCACACAGGCTCTTATTCCATTGCCGCTATTCTTGGTTTTGTTTGTTTGTAATTTGTTGTAACAAGTAGGAATTACAGTGTGAGAGAGAAGAAGAGATGGAAATGCTAATTTCAACATGAAAACAAAAGGGACTTACTGTATACACTGTCTCCCCCCCAGCCCCCCCACCCCCCAGCCTGCTTGTATCCTAGATAATCATCTCTGAATGCAGCAGCCTAATTAACACTGCTCACTGTTTACATTGATGGGGATTATAATTGAGAATGATACAGTAGATTTACACCCTTGATCTGGAGGTTCCTGCATGAACAGTGTAGAGGACAGATTAAGTCTTTATAGCTGGATCTTGGTGTTATATGTGCTTTTCTCTGATGTTAGTTGTGTTTGGCAATCGTGCTGCAAACATGCTCTCGTCATCCCATGACCTCCATTTACTGCTTTCAGACTTGAAGTTCAGACATTATCCTGAAAAATGTCAAAGTTTATGAGAAACAAGAAACAAGCATTGATGATGTTTCCAACACGGAACAGCCAAGAAACTGGAAGAATCCAAATATCTTTGGGTTATGTGGATGAAGATTGACGGCAAGAGACCTGGTCAGAATTTATATGTCCTTTTCTGCCTCCTGCATGATCTATTTATAGGTACCACTAATCTTCTCCCCTACACATAATTGTTTCCTTCTTTTAAGAACTACAGACATTTTAAGGCATCACCAAACAGATCCTCAGCAAGTTGTTGGATAAATCCTGGACTCTTGCCAGATACGTGAAATATTATTTGTTTGCATTTGCAAATACATTGTTTTTGCCTGTTTTAATCTGAACCCACATGTGGACGCTATCCTCCCTTAAACCTAGTTGATCCTGAAATAAAGCAGTGCTGACTGTGGCGCTCTGTCTTTCTGTTTATCTCAGCACAAGCTACAAAAAGATATACACGAGTGTGATATGGATTTAACTGTTTAGTGTCTTTAGGGGAAGGATTTATATGATCTGTGCTGTGTATCTGCAACGTTGTGTGTGTTGTCAGATAAAGTTCGAAAATATGTTTTTGCACTTCTTGGGGGTTTTCAGTTGTTTGTTCGTTTCTTTATTTGTCAGCAGTATTACGTAATTTCCACGAAACTTGGTGGACGGATGAGACAGGGGTCAAGAAAGAACCCATTACATTACAACCAGGACAAAAAGGAAGATCCAGGATTGTTTTTTCCACTTTCTGTAACAACCTGGGATCTTTTCACCAATCTCCCAGAGAATAAATCATAAATGGAAAAAATGGGTATAAAAAACAGAAATACTATATTTAGGACACTGATGCAATTTGTTGCAGCTTCATTGAATTTAAGGTGACTGCTGGGTCTTGGTGAAGGTATATGCTCGACTGAGTGGCATTGCAGTTTTTCTAAGTGAATGAGGGATTTACATACTGATCTAATGTTCACTCGTAGGATGCACGTGGATGTCACTCTGTGTGGCTGCGTGTTTGTTTTAAATTGATTACCAGGGGTGGAACATTTCCACTGTGTCTGTCAGGTTTCACTTCTCGTTGGAAATGCTTCACGTGTGGATATCTGACAGCAGAGCTCAGAGTCGGACACAAGGTCATGTTCCTCTCCTACACGAAGCGTAGTAATAAACCGCACGAGTGCAGCAGCAGGGTTTAGACACAGCAATGCAACAGTGACCAAAATAAATAATACACATTGTTCCTCTGTTGTAACTGCACTGCAGGTAATGAGCAAACCTCTCCTGCATGAATATTCATTAGACCGATAGCTCTGGGCTAATGCTGCACAGATGTGCACTGTGTGACCTTGAAGTCTAAGGGACCAAAAGTCTATTGGCCCATTAGCAGATTTTAACATTAACTCGACTTTATACTTAGCAGGACCATTTATTTGCACTTATCGAAAATTAAAATTCATAAAAAACAACAACTGCAGTTTGGTTTGCATCACATCCAACATATGATATCCCTGCAGTGTTTTTTGGCATGACTACAAAGTGATTATGAAATGTAATATTGGCTGAGAGTGTATATAGGAGCTGAATATGAAGGCTTTCATAAAAATGCACGACGTGTCTCAACTTCCTCCCACTGTCTGAAAATGAAGTCACAATTTCCTGGATGTTAGCGCTGCCATCTTGCTCTTTTCAACCGAATTTTATCGCGTCAAAAAAACTAATTAAAACCAAAATGATTAGTTACTCGATTCTATCATTCTGAAAAATGTATTTAATGTATACTTTGACTTTATAGTTTTGTCCGTGTACCACCCACTAACATGGAGGAGGAGGGGTGTGTGACCTGTTTTAAAGCAAGCCACCAGGGGGCAATCAAGATCCTTTGACTTCCCCTTAAGGGAGCTATCGTGTCATCCATCTTTATATAAAGTCTACAGCTGAGCACTTATCACATATGTGTGTTTTGACGTGTGTGTGATTGTGTGTGTGATTGTGTAGGCCCCATACAGGAGGTCGGGCCCGTGTGTGATCAGTTACAGTTGATGTGTGATGAAATTGTCAGACCCAGGCTGTCCATCAGGGCGTTCCACCTGACGCACCTCGTTGTTTCTTTGTGTTGATGATGACGGGAAGCAGTCAAACACCTGATGCCTGCTTATTCTCCAGCCGAGGGCCTGTCACTCATATCTCCTCCTTATTAATAAGTGGGATTGTGTCTTCATACCTGTCTACCTGTCCAATTTATTTGTATATCTAGACCCTGCCCGTGTGTCTGTGTGTGCATTCAACACATACAACAGTGCATGTGCATGTATAGTGGAATGGCATGCTAATGAAAATTGTAATAGCGCTAGACAGGGATTAGTTGATATGACCCTAAGCAGTGGAACTAGCAACCGGTAGCTGCAAGAGAAAGGTAGCAGCCTACTATTGTGGCCCAGCAGTGCATGCATTATTCATCAGCTGCACACGCATGACTGCTGATAATGATTTTATCACATCTGGCAAGGTGGGTGTGGGGTGAATGGGCTTCCTCACTGTGCATATGTGCACATCTTTTTTTTTTTTGTCTCCAATACAGTATGTTCATGAATGTCGATATGACGTGTTTAGATGGCAGGAGGCATGAAATGGGAAACCAAGCTTTGTCTCCTGCCTTTATAGCTCCCAATTTACCTTCCCCCACCAGCACATGGGCCGCGATAACGTCTGATAAGGATTGGAAGGTGGAGTCCTTTGTGCTGAGAGGGCCGGCTCAGGTGTGCAGCGAGACGGCGGGACAAAACCAGCTACACTTACAGCTGCTGCTACCAAGCGGGCTGTTTATTCAAAAGAGAACTCGATGCTGAATGGGCTTTGATATCCGTTCACTCCTCGCTGTCTTAACCGCCGACCACACGGCGCACACAACAAACAGAGAGCGTGTTAACCTGAGTGAAGAAAGAGCAAAAACAAGCAAACCAAAAAGAAACGTCCTGATGTTACTCCAGCCCGCCATTCCGCTTACATAACATCCTCCACCTGCTGTTGTTGTTGTTATTACCTCTCCTGCATTCGGCCTGTGCTAACATGCGGTCGCTGTCGAGTTGTCTTCCACTTCCTCCCCCACTCCTTCTTGATAATTGCATTACAGCTCAATAACAGTGTGTTTGGGTAGGAGTGTGGGAACTGGTTGTCTAAGTCTCCGTTCATCCTCTCAGATTGGTTTCTTCCTGTTTCAGCCGGCTCCAGCAGGACACGACCTTCTCCATCTATATTGTTAGATAACGCAGAAATAAAAACAAGCAGGGAGACAGAAGGGGAAAGACTTGGAAGAGGTCTGATGAGTCCATAGGTGCTAGGAGAAAGTCAGACTCACAGCGTATGTACACGTACGTACAGAAAATGGTTGAAATAAGCAAATAAACACTGCAGTGGTATTGTTTGAGTTTGGTGCTGAAATGTCATCATGTGCCTGGAGGTCAAAAGCCGTGGATGTGTTATCTGCATACCAGAGCGCACGTGAGTTAGTGACTTTGCCTTTGTGGTTGTCTCATCGCTCTCCCCCGTGGAGACGGTGTCAGGTCCTTTTGTTACCTTCACTGCCCTTTGTCCCTGTGTGTTTGCCTCCATAAATGTTAAATACTCCCAAACAGCAGTTGTTTCTGCAGCAGAGCAGACGGGGACAGCGGGGTTCATCGGCACGCTGTGAAATCGCTCCCATGTCCTCAAGCCAAATGATCCGGATAAATCTGAGTTACCTTCAAGGACAGGTATCCATTCTTAAGGTGTATTTTACCTAATTGTATTTACACTATACCCTTAAGTGGTTTCTTTATTTCTTGGATCGTAACGTCTCTGAGGTCCTGACATTATTTTCTTGGCTGAGTAATGTTCCAGATGAGAATTTGTCTACAAAAACAGTTTTTTCACTTGTTTTAACAAAGCTTTAGTGTTAATAAAATGCAGAGATCTGCTAATGTTCGCTTACGATGGTCACAAAGGTAAACGGCTAACCACTGTAGCCACGATATGAAGCAGGGAATTTGACTGACAGGTATTTTTGGCACAAACGTGAGTCTTCAGAATATGCTGAGTCTGGAAGGGACAGTGCAGTAGTCAGTTGTGACCCCACAGATTTTGTGGATATGTTTATTTTTATTCCCATTAAACTGAGTCACTGTTTGAATCAGAATCATTCAAACCTGTTGGAGGGCGGTTCAAACAGCTCGTTTCAAGCTTACAGTTCGTTTTGATATGCAAAAAAATACCAGTTGTGGGTGTGTTCTTTAATGTGAAGTTCCTCTTACAAAAAGCCTGTTGGGTCAAAATCATAAAACAGGAAAGAAAGACAAAGACATATGTGTAGCAGCATCATAACATCACCTACAGACGCTCCTGGATGATTACTCATTTCTTTATCCTTGAGTATCGAAATTTGCAAGTCAAAACATATTAAAAAAAATTCATACCTCCCTATTTTCACTGTGTTAGTTTGTTTTATCTATGAAAAATACTAATTTAGATCTAAATCTATATATTCTAATTGTATGCCGGGGTATTGCAATGGTATGGGCAAAGCAGGTTATTGCATGGAGCCCCTAGCTGAGAGGGGTTAAGTACAGGCGACTGCAATATCACCATGGTAAAACCCATATAAAGAGGACCCGTGCAACTACCTTTCTGCCAGAAACATCATAATTCTATAGGTTTTGTTGAAGACTAGAATGTCTAAATGTGTGCGTATGATGTGCACTTAAACATTACTACTTTACTATGATTTTATGAGAATGCACAGTCTAAATTTTGTCTATTATTGTGATACTTAAAGAAATGCCTGATAATTTTACTGATGTGGCTTGTTGTCGTGTTTCTTTACTCCGATATGGGGTCTTTGAAAGTCCCCTGAAACGCTCCTGATTTTTTTTGGTGCACGGCTGAGTGTGTCCACTGTATCTGTGTGTCTTTGTTTTTGTGCAGAACTTTGCAGGCCAGAGAGCCAGCAATTAAAAAGAGGACAGGGACATCTAAAGGCTTAGAGGCACAGACCCCGCTCGCATGCTGGCAGTCAATTGGCAAGCCGGGGGGAGGTGAAATTGGAGTGAGTGAGTGAAAGAGAGAGGGAACTGCGAGAGAGAGCAAGAGAGAGAGAGAGAGAGAGAGAGAGAGAGAGAGAGAGAGGGAGCGAGAGCGAGAGCGACAGAGAGAGAGAGGGAGGAGGAGGGTAGGGTTAGTGCTTGCAGGAGAGTCACAGAAAAGAGGGTGGGCTCAGACTCAGGCAGCTCACACACCCTCTCCACAGCCTTCAGTCTGGTTTGGCCGTGCGAGAGGCAGCATGTGTGTGTGTAGAGTGAAGGGGACGTCTCACTGATGCAAAGGATTCCCCCTTCAGAGAGGACACGTGCTGTCAGTGTTGAAACCTCCACAAGGATAATTTACCGTCACTCACAGACGTGGAGCACAAGCGCAGGTAAAGAGAAGAGCTTCTTGTTTTCTAGACTGTTTGTGGAGCTTGACAGAGATGGGCAGGGATGGAGAGAGTTGGTTGGATGTTTAAGGTTTAACTGGTTTTTATGTTGTGGGTGTTTTTAGAGGATTTCTGATGATTTATATGAATGTGTGAGCCAGAAAAAATGAGATGTTGAGCATCTTTATTTAGAGTAAGTGTGAATGTGTGTACATGTGTGTGTTTTCTAACGTCTGTACACCAACGTACAACTCTCTTATACAATGTGACCCTGTGTAGTTACTACAGTCTACTACTGTGTGGAGGTTTGGTCTGTTCCACTCCCACTTTTTCCCCTCTCACTCTCCTCTCTCTCACAAATACATGTAAATTTTATAGTGCACAAAATAGATCCTGGACGACCTTTTGTTCAGACCCTATCCTGCATTACGGGGCTTGTGTTCTTAAAAGTTCTTATCAATCATTAATGCTCTCTCTGGGACTCAGCCTGGTTTCCTTTTCTCGAGGTAATGCAGTGATAACAAAAATACCTTAAGAGCCCGGTCGGCCTGTCGGCACCTGAAGTTTCCCCATGAGCAGACTGCTCGAAGGGCACAGTGATGGTACTGTAGTACATTACTGTGTGTGTTTGATTTCCAGCTTTTACATCAGAGCTGCAGGACAAATAGCCTCACTCGAAATAAAGTGAGATTACTCCGCGGTTCACAAAGTCAAGTGGCACTTAATGGTGAGTTTTTTCGAAAGTGTGTTAAAGAGCCGTGGCAGTCTAGTGCAAATCAGTCCTCAACATTTCCATCAAAGGTGCACAATGTAAAAGGAAGAATGGGGGACTTGGGTCTGATAAAGACATTAGCCTACTTATATTAAAGCCACGACTACAGACAAGGGGGAGACATAAGAGCTACTGAGGAGAGCAGCAGTTGAAGGTGCAGACGACTGGACTGTAGCCAACAACACAGAGTGAGGGATAACGAACGAGCTGTGAGATAAAGTAGACACAAAAACAAAAGAGGAACATGTGCACTTTTACCTGCCTCCCTCTGAATACTTCGTATGCATTCAGCATTTGTCACTTATATGTCCATGGATGTGCTAGGTCATCTTCAGGCATTCAGACAGCCAGAGAATTACGAGGGGTCAAAGGGCACAAAGTCTCCACTGTCCTTTCGCCTCCCACACTTTCATGCTCTTTCTTTAGAGAAGTAAGAAAACAAGATGCAGAAGTATCTAATAGAGCAAAGTAGACAGAGTCGCTGGTCAAATTTCGAAATACTTATGAGGGAGTATTTACAGGTAAGCCAAGTCCAGGTTACAACAACTAAATCAAATTGAAAGTCAGAAAATATAGTTGGGATTTAGTAACAACAAAAGGCAGAATGATTACTTTGGGAATCTGTTCACGAAACCCTCATAAGGTCTAAAAATACTATGATTCGTCCCCAACTCACTCCAACAACACAATTACTTAACTGTACAATGAAGCTTTAGAAAATGCTCATTCTATCATTCACCTGTACTCGTTGAGTTTGTTTTGAATATGAGAGTAGACATTTCAAACTAGTTCTCTCTCTCGCCCTCTCCCTTTCGATCAATCTCCGCCTCCCCTCCCCTCCCACTCTCTCTCTCCCTCTCCCGCTCTCTCTCTCTCTCTCTTATCTTTCCTTCATGTTATCTTTCTTGCTACAATTCACTGCTTCAGTTGCTGCCACAAGGAAGTTGAATATTGGCAGGGTGTTTTGAGTGAAGTGATCTGTGAAAGGATTTATAGTGGCAGAGAAAACTGCCTATGTGTGTGTGTGTGTGTGTGTGTGTGTGTGTGTGTGTATGTCTATGTGTGTTTTTTGACAAAGACTTTGTGAACGCCTGCGGCTGTTAAGGGGGGGTGGAGCCATCATATCATATAGTGTTACACATTGCTCATTCAGGTTTATGTGAATGTGTGTCCATTTACTCCATGTACACGTGTGTATCTAGGACAAATATGAGTGTGTGCATCCACACAACCATGTGTACAGTAAGCTAATATTGTGTGTGTGTGTCAAGAGAGGGGGATGGGGATCCATTAAGTGATCCCTGTGTGTGTGTGTGTGTGTGTGTGTGTGTGTGTGTGTGTGTATGTGTGTGTGTCTTTATATTGTGCATACTGACCCAGATTGATACACTGCTCTCATGCTAAGTCAGCTCACCTTCAGGGCAGATACCGGTGGAATTTGTCCTCTTCTTTGCACGTCCAGCTTCACGTAAACAGCCACAATCAGGTGCCGGTTTTTGTCTCTAAGTCGGATGTTGGGTTCGTGCTCGCAAACTGAAACTAAAACCATGACACGGGTACTTTACATCCAACCCTTTATTTGGACCATAAACCCCAACATTTACTCGTTGACTCTGGGCCCGATTTTTTATTTTAGGCAGATCTGGTCATGATGTGATGAAGGTCAAGTACACTCAATTCCGTCCCAACTAGGCTGTCCAATTTAGAGCAGCTGACAAAATGCATCCTTCTAAATCCTGAGTAATGATGGATCCAACTGGTGGATCCCTCCCATGTCAACCTATCCCAGGATTAATTGCATGCTGGCGATGAAGCTATAGCTAGCTGTCTAGTTATCTGGGTTGCTGAGCTGGTGAGTGACTCTCAGTAGCTAACAATACTACAATAAGAGCTAGTCATGCAAATAGGAAATCCTCAGATGACCAGACTGTTAATTTCAGTTTGGACTCTCTACGTGACCCAGGAGGGCCACTTCTTTCGTGGGCTACTAAACCCACAATTGCAGAAGGAGGCGGCTCCTGTACTGGGTCACGGCTCACAGGTCACAACACAATCACACTAGCTGATATTCTGCAACCGAATGTAGTGAATACTATAAAAACAAATATCTAAGTCAGATTTATCCCTTGATCTGTTCATGTAAAGCTTTTGAAACGCTTCATGCATCAGCTAATGCAAGAAAAGAATCAGCCTCACCTTCATTAACAACAGGGAGCTCCAGCTTACTGTAAACACTCCCACATCTTTCTCCTCTACAGTCAGTAAGACTCTTGTGACCTTGTGTCAGGTCGGACGATGGGCTTCTCTTTACGATTACAGATCCAGCACATAAGATGCAGTTTGAAGAGCATGTGGCGAATATGATAAAGGGATGATGCAATTAACATGAAAGGAGATGATCTCTCTCTCCCGCTCTCTCATCTCATCTTTGCGTCGCTTGTTTTCTAACCGTTGCTTCGAGAACACTTCATCCCTCTTCCTCAGAGGTCCACTTATTTTTGCTGTTAAGCAAATATGGGGCTTATGCAGCCCCCAGCGCCCATCTCCCCACATGCAATCAAGCTGTTTAAATGTTTGTGTTCGACTGTGGGTCTTCTGTGTGTGTTTCTGTGTGTGTGTGTCTGTGTGTCCCTGTCGCTCACTCTCCCGATTCCCTTCACCCGCAGACCAGTATCAGCCAGAAAATGTTTTTGGGGAAACCATGACAAAGCTGGCAGCTGAGGATGGAAAGACGTGTTGACTTTATTTTCCATTCTCTGGATGTGATAGTAGAGGGAAATCCTTTTGTTGTGTAGATGACAGAAAGGAAGGGGATGGTTCCTGACTTCTCACATAAAACTGGGGAGAGCGCTCCTTTTGTTGACGGCTACCAGGAAAGATTGGTCACAAGTTATCGCTCCAAAATTTCCATTAAACTGGCACAAAGGAAGATTTCTGGATATTAGGAGTGAGGCACTTTGAGATAAAGGTGGTGGCGGCCATTAAACAACTGCAAAGATCAGATGACATAATTACGCAAGGATCTCAAACCACGTGGGAATTGTCATGACATTTATGTTTTATTTATCAGTTTGAGGATCATCATCAGTGTGTTTGGACGTCTTTATTCTTTGGTCTTGGCCTTCAGCATGAGCTTTGTGAGATGTGAGAAGCTGAACACGACAGGAGAGGCAGAACAAGCCACTATGTCACGCTGACGTGTTGGCTTGTGTGCGTACATTTAGCAATGTCACTCGTCTGGTTGAGCAGGATTGCAAGGTTCATGAGCCAGGGAGAGTGCACGTCGTCACGTTGGAGAACATTTTGTTTTGGTGCCAGACTCCTGAACATCGACCCACTGATGGGAAGCACAAGACGTGGGAGAAGATGAAGGGGATGCCGCTAGTTTGAGCAGGGGTCCAGACCGGGGGAGGGGTGTCTCATAGCTGACGTGAGCTGGCATGTGTCCTCGTTCATTTCCTCGCCTTTTTGTCTCCTGTGGCTGCTGATGAATTGGGAGTTCCTTCCTTCCTTCACTCCTCCCTCTATCTCTCTTTATTTCTGTCTCTTGCTCCATCATCCCTCCATCCTTCCTCTCTTGGTTTGACAGCTTTGCAATCCCTGTCATGTCTGCCCATTATCTGTGATCAGTGTTGCGTTCCAGCCCACACATCAGTGTGCGTGCGTGCGTGCCACTGTTTGTATGCTGGCATCTTCATCTTTGTTTTGGTTGCATCTTCAGATATTTCTGGGTTCCCTCAACACAGAAGAACAACGTATAAATAAGCGTTTTAAAGGTGATTATGTGTAAAATCGTTTCATGAGTGATCAACAGAGGATGCTGGCAGTGCCTGTGATATTTATTATTTCATACAAGTGTGACTTGAAAAAGGTAGAAGACACTTTTGTTGAGATTTGGAGATGATTAAACCAGTATGTGCTGAGATAAGACGCGTTACCTGAACAGGAAGAGGATGTTAAGACAGGGAGACGGCGTTTAGACTTCAGAGTGAGCGAGTGGAAATACAGCCGTGTGTGAAGTGCTGAGTACGGATTTAAAGGAGGGATTACTGTGCGAATGCAAAGAGTGTCTTCAAAGTTAGTGTTTATATGCTCTGTTTGCGCTGGAGAGATTTGGCCTTCCTGGGGTGTGTTGAGAGAAATCTTTACACCCTCTACTGTGTGTTTCTCTGTCCAGAGCGTGCGTCCATGTGACTGTGTAATAAAAGCAGAGGCCACATAGTCTCCTCTCCTCTTCCCCCCTCCACTCCATCCTTCCTTTCAAGCCCCACACATTACATTAGTTTCAGTCAGCTGGAGAGTTAGTTAAAGAGAAACGCGGATCTGGCCAGCGACTCGCTCCTCATCACATAGTCACACTCCGCGTTCCTGCTTGTTGACCTGGAAGTGATGCGGTGGGATCGTACGAGTCTCCAACAGCCTGTGAGTGCATTTCTGAGTGTGTGCATGTGTGAATATGTATGTGAATACGTCTGCATGCAACAAACGCGAAGGCAAAGGGTGAAGAGCTTACGGGCAGAGCTGCACCTTTTTTATTTTTGTTCTATGGATCGAGTTTCTTTGGGGATAAAACAAAACCCTGTGGTGAGTGCCGTATAAGGTTTCTCTTGGACTGGGTGTTTTTGTTATTGTCCTGTGGTGCATTAGCTTTTAGGTCTGAGTGTGTGTGTGGTCACATTGCCTTTGTCCGCTCTCCTCAGGCCTGCACTCAGATGTCAGTGAGTCGTGTGGTGCTTATACAGGTCACTAATGCATTGAGTGCAGAGCCTCTATTCACCGTGGCCACTCAGAACCCAAACAATAACCCCGGAGCTCAAGTCCGCACTGGAGCCCGACTCCCAGGAAATGGACCAATTGACCTAGATCCGACCCGTCCACTGAAGAGAAGCCCCGATGCCGACATGCTGTTGACTTCCGTGTCTCGTTGTTACTGACACGAGACATCGTTTACAGGCTGAAATCCTACAGGATAACAAGGAAAGGAGGAGATCTTATTAGATGTATCCAGAGATTTTATGATGATTCAACAACCATTTAAAAAAACTTCTTAGTAACCAGAATTTGGCATACATTTTAATATTACAACATTAATAATTCATACACTGATGAGTAGCAGGGAAATGTACTTTCCAGGGAAGATGCTGCTTTGAAAAAAGGTTATCGGGAAAAGAAAAAATGCAGAGTTTTGCTGCCTGATTTTGATCACAAGTCATATGTTGATTTCTGTTTGCTGTATTTTCTTGGGCAGGGCATGTTTCATTATGACAGACTTTAAGCCTAAAGGGGAACAGAGAGCTGGGAAGACAAGTAGCAAAGAGCTGCAAGTTGGCACCGTTTGCTGCAGAGAACTTAAGTCTCTAAGAGACCATTCAAGCAACCGGGCGCCCCAGGTTGTTTTTTCATTTGACTATTGTGTCTATTATTACATACAGCAGATACATGAAAGACTATATTCCTGAAAAATACTGTATCTAGACTCTGGTATTCTCTAACACAACTGAAGCTTTCACCAACACAGACATTTTTTGGGGACTTTTTTCTTAGAATTTGACTAACGCAGAGAAAAGCAGATTGATGATGATAATAATCATTATTAGTCTCAGTCCTTATCTCCGGCTCTTTAGTCTTAATCTCTTTGGTCAACTGACCAACTGTGTGTTACGATCACTAAAGCAGTTCATTGTGGTTGTAATTTGCAGAACAATGATGCAACATTCTGGGCGTAGGTCGTCCCCCATTCTCTGAATCAGCCACACATGACTGTGAATAAGGATATGTGTGAGCGTATTATACAGAAATGAAGAAGTGAGTAAAGGGAGGGTGTTTTTTTGCGGTAAACAGCTGACCAAAAAAATGATTTCCTGAAAAGTACAGGAGAGAAGAGGTTTTTATGCTTCTTAATATGGTATCTACAATCAAATGCTGTGTGTGGAGACCTGACCCGAGCCCATTGGGACCTAATGTGACCGGACGGGCCGGGGACAGAAATACAAAAAAATTATCATTAAGTTTGAGTCAAGTTGGTCGGGTTGGCTGGGCTGATTTTTCACAAAGCACATGTCAATCAGTGACAGAGCAATACTAATCTGTGCAGCTAACGTTAACCATATCATGTTCGGGTTGATGCTTCTCAGGCTTGTGTCTGGTTTTTCTCAGAAATGTCTCCATCTTTAGTCTGTACCCCAGGCTGACTCTGTATTGTCTGGATCCTCTGTTGTTGGCCTGACACGCAGAGACAGTGATCTGCTGTTTGTCCGTCACATTCTTGCTGAACATTTCTTACCCCCCCCCCCATCCCTCACTGCACTATTGTTTCCTGTTCCTTCTTCAAGGGTGCACTTTGTCTGCAAGCGCCGCTGTTGACTCAGGTGCAGGGATGCACTAAGATAACTTCCCCTTCTCCTCCCTCCCCTCCCCCTGTCCTCCTCTGCCTCTAACACCTTTATTAACATTACCTGCTTCCCCCCTCTCTGTCAGATTTATAATGTTATGGATTGTGTCTCTCTACTCCTCATCCTTTAATCTCTTTGCTCTTCCTCCCTCTCCCATGGCACCCTCCTCTCCACTTTCTCTCCTTACCTGTCCTTGTGCGGTCACACTTAATCCTTTTCTCCGGCTCCCTGGTTGTACTACAAAGGTTCTGCGGGGGCCTCAGCAGTTTTCTTAATTAATAAAGTGATAAGAGTTTGTGTCTTACGAAACTGCCTTTGCAATACTCTGACAAGGTGATTAAAATCAGGGTGAGCTAATATCTGCACGTTGCACGGTTGCAGTATTTAATATTTAATCATCGCAGTCTAGGCAGGTGCCATTAAGTTATTTTTTTAAATTTTTACTCTTTAATTTATATTTCATGCAAACCTAGATTATTGGGAAAACAGTTATATTTATATATAGCAGCTGTGGTTTAGGGGGTAGAGAGAGTCATCCACAAACCAAAAGGTTGGGGTACGATACTCTAGTCCTCATACAGAGAACGTAACTCAACCCATAATGATCCAAAGTATTTATGTGTGTATATTGAAAGTCTGTTTGTGTGAATGAGACTTATGTGTGTGCTTTACGTGATTGACAAGATTAGCAAGGTGCTAAATGATTACAGTTGATTTACCATAAAACATCTGTAAACATCTAAATCAATCTGGAAAATCCTCCTCATGTTTGTGTGGAAATATAAATGTTGTTCCTCTATAGAGACCAATAAGAAGGCAAACAGTTTTTTTTATCAATTAGTGCATTCACTATATAGTAAGGCCCAATAGCAAACAGCAATTTCCCTTGAAAATCCAGCTGTAACTTCTCCTGTATCTCTCTCCACGCGGTCGTACTCGGTCATATCATTAATAACAACAATTCCCGCCTGTTCGCACCCGGCACAACATCCGTCTCCATCAGCCCCTCAGGACCTATCAGCACCACTCCGCCTCTTTACCTCTCGTGTCTCCTTCCACCCCAGCACACATCATTTGTCTGTCTACCTGTGGCCCCGCACTCGATTCCACCCGCTCTAACAACCTCTCATCCCCCTTTCAACACCATCATCAGACCCTCTCGCCGCTCTCATCCCACTCCCCCTTCCCCCTGTCTCAAACTCCCACCTTAATCAGTCTACCTTTTGCCTAAACCCCTCTTATCCCTCTCTTTCGCCCCCACCCATCCGCCCTGTTATTTTGCTTTCTCTCGAGTCTGCACATAGAGAAATAGGAAGCACTAACCCATCCTGCCAATTTGGCCTCATTCACACCTGTCTGTGTTTGTCTAAGGGTGTCTGAATCTGTTGTAATGCCAGAGTTTAACTGGTATGAATTTCTGAAGATGATATTTGATGCCATGATTCGGTATTTTCCCTCTTTGGCAGGAAAGAATGGAAACTCCTAAAATGGACTTTCAATCATACTCTTAGTTTACCCATGTTCCTTTGTTTGTTTCTAAGCAAGATTGCACAAATTACGGATTACTGCAACTTTAAGCGAAGGATAGAGTATGGGTCAGGAAAGAAGCCATTAAAACTGAGTGCGGATCCGGATAAGGGGACAATTGGGCTTTGGTGGAAGTACACACTCTACTGAGTGACATTTTAGTTCTTAAAGTTTCCATCGTGAAACCCTTGAAATCTTAGACGCTTAACAACCCATAATAGCTAAGTTAGGGAATAATGGAGGAAGTCCTTTTGCAAGACGCTACAAAAAGCTTGTGTCCTACTTTATAATTTCAGGATTATAAGCAGCAGTCTGAACATTATTGCTGAAAGGAATGTATCTCTTATTTTGATGAAACTGAATAACAGCACCTTGCACACATCACAGTGGTAAACAGACAATAGAAGAAACAAAAGCACTTTGTCTTCCTTGTTGTTCTTGCCCCTTATTTTGAACTGAGCCTTAATACCAAGGGAGTCTGTATGATGTATTGATCCTAAGATACAGAGATTGATGGACTTGCTCAGAGGGGAAAACGCTGGTATTGGCTATGGATGAGACAGACTGGAGGATTTCTGCTGTCTCATAAAATTGTTGCATGCCATTGCCCAGCAGTCGTTTCAAGAAATTTAAATGTGCTGCCACGTCCGCACAGCGCTCTCCTTCTTTCTTAAAACGTCTTTCTCTGTCTTTGTCCCTCGCTCACAGACGGTCGTCCCCGCGGCTGCGTCTCGGGCCGCAGGGTTTCTACGGTTACCAGCCGAATCTGGAGCACAGGCAGTGTCTCGTCCCTCTCCTCCTGAATAATTAAACACTTCTTTTTTTCTTCTTCTTTTTACTGCCTCACACATATTGGCAAACCGCAAATCAACACATCAATATTCAGCTGATTGGTTTTGACGACTTGTCGGAGCAATCACCGCTTCGTGAGGATGAGCGAGTGTTGATTGAGGCTGAGCAAAGCAGGGAGTTGATTTATTAACACAACAGTAAGTAAGTGATAGTTTATCATTTTTTATTCATAGATATACTGTATCAACAAGAGGGTTTCAAGTGGCATAGAAACGTACAACAGAGTACCTCATGATTTCCTCCTTCATCTCAGAACAAGTGGGAGAATAGAGTAAATATTATGTTATAATAAAAATATAAAAATGTATCTTGGGGCCAGGCATAAGAAAACAAACAGAAGAAGACTTTTTTTTATGTTTAGCATTTTTTTGATTCAGTCTGGAATGGGCTGTTTGTTGTGGTCTGTGGTGATGCTGGTTGAGGTTTTCTTTCTGAAACTGTAACCTGCAGTGATTGAGCCGCGGCAGGTGAAGACCTGCTGCAGGACTCAGAATCTGTCCAGCTGCTAAACAAAGAGCTGTTCACCTGTTCATTCCAATTTCAGTGGAGCTCAACTCAGGATGCTGATCCCCAAAGTGGAGAATCAGTTGCCGTTATCTTGAACGTCACTTACGTTGACCTGCTACAGAGCACTGGTCTACTGTTTATTCTTTTTATTAATATTCATTATATCCTCTGTCCAAATCTCACCTAATTCGTTACTGCACCTCATTGGGCCTTTAAGAATTCACCTTCCAAGTGAGAAGCGGATAAGATAAATGGTTCTCGAGATATGAGAGCTACAGACGAAGATTTCTGGAATAACTAGATCACATTGAAAATGAACTTGAACAAAGTAAAGATTTAAAGCTGATAATAAACTGAACATTTCTAGAATCAAGATTAAACATCATGCTAGAGCAACAAATTGCCTTATAGGTGAATTGGTGAGCTTGTACTTCAGAATGGTGAGAAGGAAATCCTTTCTCCTTCAGCACATGGACACAGTGAGTTAATCAGATTTCCCTCTGGCAGCTCACATAGCTGCCCACTTCTCTAACTGGATTTGATGAACCAGAGGAGTTGAGTTAATTCTCAACATTTTGACATAATTCACAAAATGGTATTTCATGTTTATTCTTGACATTTCAACGTTATTCTTTAAATACTTAAAGAAAAATGACTGACCTTAATACTCGTCCTTATAATAGGGGGTTTGAATCTTCGGGATCTCCTTTTCTTTGAATTCATACATGGATTTGACGATTGCTGGAGTTGCACTCGGCGACTCAGAGCACAGCGTCACAAGCTGCACACGCTCATTGACTCTCATGGGCCTTTCACTCAATGGCGGACTAGTGGTAGGAGGATTTTACCTCAAAATATGGTAATCCCTGACAGCAGCGTGCTGCAGAGACACTCGGCTGAAATCTGAGTTAAGGAGCGTACAGCGTAAGCCCCTGGAAATATGGAGCAGCGTATTTAATGAGGTTAGTGACACTTGAGGAGTAAAATGGAGTGAACTGGTTGTCACTGTTTTTTTTTTACGTGATGCTCAGATGACACAGTGACCCCAAAATATAAATTACTTTACAGTAAAACCTTTTGCAGATGATGCTGCACTCTTTACTCCTGCATTAGGCTCATGTTATATTTATTTAATGTGATTTTATTGCTCTCTGGCACATTTGGTGCTGTGTGAGAAAATATCATTGTCACCACAATGATAAATATCTACTCTACCCTTCTCTGTTAGTAAATTCATCAGAAATGAATAACTCTCCTCTTTCCTCGCTCGCTGCTTTGTTCTGTCATTTTCTTTTTGCTTTGGCCCTCTTCTGAAAGCGTTCTTCAGGAAGGAATTAGAATTTGTCTCTCACCACTTAAGAAAGAGAAAAAAAAAATTGTTTGACTTGAGCAGCAGCGGGGACTTGTGCTCGCAGGCTCACTGTTTGTGTGTGTGAGTGTGTGTGTGTGTGTGTGTGTGTGTGTGTGTGTGTGTGTTTTAGCAGAGGGAAGGGGGAGGTGGCACATGTCTTGTCAGATCCCGAAAGGATGAATAAGAAGCTAATCTCCTTCTTCCAGGGAATTCTACCAGTGATGTCTGAGACAGTCCCGTCTCAGAGGGACTGAGCGAGTGCAGTGAAGTGTGCACCCCTATCTCTACAATGGGATGGTTTTAGAGCACATCTCACTGTTATCTCAGCGTTAGATAGATATATGTGAACAATACACACACACTTAGGTGTGCACTTAATGACATGTGCCAAGGATAAGTCCCTTATCCTCCTGCGTGTGGACCACTGAGCCTTCCTGCACCTCGTCCTGATTCCCATGGTGTTCACCGTGTGTTTTTTAAATCTTTTGAAGCAGCTTTGCCACGAGGAAGCTGCAGTGTTCATACGTGCATGTTTGCGAGTGTGTAGTAAGTGTGAGATTGTGAAGCGTGCGGAGACTTGCTGATAAAACCTTCTCCAGGATTCCCATGGTAGTCTATTTTGACTTGTGAGGAATGAAGTCTCTCCCATTCAGAAATTCCTTTGTCTGCCCCCCCAGAGAGAACGTTAACCTCAGCGACTTCACTCCCTTCCCTATATGGAGGTGGGGGGGATGATACAGTATGTAAGAGCTGCGGGAAGAAGGCCTGAGGGAAGGGTGAGTCCTGCTTGATGGATTTTGCGGCACGGTTGGGGGGGCGGGGGTCGTGGTTCAAGAGTGCGGAAGAAAGGTCATGGAGGTCGGTGTAAGGTTGAGAGCTGATCTGGTTACAGCCGAGTCTAGACTGGTCGCTTCTGTTTCTACCCTCAGTGTCTCTTTGAGGTCGGGTTATTTTCTGTCAATCCCTCATTGGGAAGTCAGGAAGGACATAGAGGAGAAGCACAGCATGAAGCACTATTATTTAAATAATTAAAGGCTACAAGTCACCTCACAATAGATTATTGTCAGATCTAAAGAGACGATACAAGCGTCCAGGCTTTAGGGCGAAGCTTCCCGTCATCTAGTTGTTATAATCTGAGGTAAGACCATATTTATTCCATTTAAAACGGGTGTGGGACTCTTTGAGGATATTAATGTGTGACACACAGTGACTGTCGGCTACACACTGAGGAACTGAATAAAATCCTCGACTAAGAGCTAAATTTCGTTTTAACAGAAAAACCTCGAGGCTGAAACAACACTTTCATTCCTCGGGGATGGGAAGCCACGTCATCCTTATCCTTATTTATGGATGGAGTCTTGTTCTCATGATTTATTAGCTGCACCAAAGACTCAATTTGCCGCTGTCTGTTTGTCAGCAGGATTACGGAAAAATCTACTGAATGTATTGTCGTGAAACTTGGTAGAAGGACGGGACTTGGGCCCAGAAAGAACCCGTCAAGACAAAGGAGCATATTTAGGGAACTGATATGAGTGTGTGCAATTTGGTGCAGCTTGATTGAATTTAAGGAGCCTGCTTGTCCTTGGTGGGGGCCTGAATGTCATTCTAGTTGTTCTTTAAAAACGCCATTTCAAAATAAAGCCACACAAATTCAAGATGAATTATTAAAAGCCATATCTTATTGATGACGGGTTATTGCCTCTTGGGAATGACGGGTATTTAACAGAGGTGCTTAGCGATTTCATAATCTGAAGTCAGTGTCTGGTCTCAGCTGCAGTTTCAGGAAGTGCCGCAGACTATGACAGGCTGAGAAAAGAAAAGAAAGCAATGAGACAGCTTCTGTTTGGCACAATCCGCGGTACAGTGTCGCACAGTCGGGCATATTCACGTCATGGGAGGTTTCAGTCTGCAGAGCTGAGCCGTGTGTCATGTTGGGTGGAGCGGTGAGACAGGTGCAGAGATGAAAAGATTGGCGGTGGCGATGAAAGTGTGTGTGTGTGGGGGTGGGGGGCAGCAGGGTGTTCCCGCTCCGTGGCTGTTCTGACAGGCCTTTGGTATTTTTCCAAAGAGTTTGAGAGCATGTGTGTGTGTGAGTCAGAATACCTGCTCGCATTTCTCTGGGGATGGTGCAGGTGTGCGTTACTGGAATCACATCTGCCTTTATACCGCTGTGCTGGAATGCAGCTACCTGCCTGTGTGTGTTTTCATGTGTTCGGTGATAGACGTGAGAGCCTATAGGTGATGAGCATCTTTCAATGCGACTGTGGCACTATGAGTCAGAGAGCTCCAGTCTGACTGTGTTGTAAAGTGACACTTCCAGAGACAAAGCTCAGCCTCGTATTCTTGGAATATGGAAGATTTTGAAGCTATTTGAATCCAGAAAGTCTGAGTTTTATGGTTATTGATAACAAATTTAACCACAATGTGTTCTGTAGAAAGATATTTTTAGGGTTCTTCTTCTCAGTGTGTGTCTCTCTGTGTACAGTATGTGTGGTGATAATGCTTTAGCTGCTATATTGCAGGCCATTGTGTTAACACACTCTGTCAGTCTGTTAATATACTGCAAGAATGAGAGCGGGAACGAGAGACTGAGAGAAAAAAGCGCGAATAATTATGTTCCCCCCTTTTGTCTCGGCTCCCTCAATTAAGCCTGAAGAGCGGCAGCCAGAGCACATGTCTACTTATCCACTTAAAGCTCAGAAACAATAGGACCCCCCAATGTCTCTCCATCTCGCTGCCTCTCTCTCTCGTTCTCAGTTGTTATCTCCTCCTCCCTCTCTCTCACTCTTCCACATCGAACTTCCATTCATAGCCCGGCCGCCCAATATGTTTTCTGTTTTCGTCCTTTCTCCCTTCTCTTGTCTGCACGAACCTCAGTGTGTTCCGCCCAGGGCCTCGCCTCACCTCTCAGCTCTATGTGGGTTTTACGTAGTGCAACCCCCTCCCGTCCTCCTCTCCTCATCACCAACCCCCCTCTCCCCGTCTTCCCATGCCTTGCTGCAGGGCACGGGAAGAGGTAAAACGAAGAGACTAAACATTTTAGACTGTACACTGCCAGGGGAAAGGCAGCGGTTTGATTTCCCTTGTGTTGTGTCAGGCAGAATTATTCTGTTTGTTTAGCTTGTGTTTGTATGTGTGTATATGTGTGTGTTTTTAGATCCTCTGCACTGAACTCACAACCAGATGTATAGATGAATCATATGGCTCAGCAACAGTGATGCACGGTTCATGCAACCTGCCACTCTCACTATTTAATAACCAATATTTAATTAATACGCTTAATTATTAACAAAGTAAACTGATGCCAGATATAAAAGGGAGACAGGCCTGACTCCAAATCAAATATCCAGCACCTGTCGAGCATTATGTGAGGAGGCTAATGTGTGTATTGTGTTTGGGGGAGTGGGTGTTCAGCATGTGGGCTTAGATAAATCTCATCAGGCAGGATGGAGAATGGAGGCTGGAAGACGGATGAGAAATAAAGATCGAAGCAGTAGGAAGAGGAGGAAGAGGAGGAAGAGGAGGAGAAGTATCAGGGTCAAGTTTAGCTTATGTAACTGTTTCCCACAGCAGGGGTAAAATGTGCTGCAGTGGCTAAGTTTGAATACACACAAATGCACACACTCACTCACTCACACACACACACACACACACACACACACACACACGCACACAATCGCATGTGCAATTTCAGAGCTGACCTCGGAAAAAATGTGCTGTTTATGGTTTTCATGCATTTATATTTACAGCGCTGTCTCTTGTTGTTATTTCAACTCGTCCTCTTCTGAACTCTTATGTCTGTGAACGTATTAACAGTGTTTTTTGATTATTATCAATAATAATGTAACTGAGTGCTCTGAGTTCTTATAATTAACAGGACAAGACCAGTCAAGTACATCAGGAACAGCTTTACGACACTTTACATCTACTCAAACAGAGTAGCAGGCATTAAACACAACAATAGACGCTGTTGTGGGTCATATGGGTCAAAATAACATAATAATCATAACAAACAGAAGCACTTCTGATCCTAGGGAACAAAGTGATTATGCTCTTTAAAAAAGTGACGTCAGATGATAAACCAGATGTGAAAAATTGAAACAGGCCAACATTTACTTTACAACAGATAAAGATAGTTTATCACTTCCGCCAAAATGAATTTGACATTTTCCCAAACTTCCTTGAGAATAATTAATGGATCAGGATTAAAAAAATCTGCCACATCTAAGGAACTAATAATAATAATAATAATAATAATAATAATACATTTGATATATTCAGCACCTTTCATTCATAAATTCTCCTCAAGGTGCTTCACAATAAAATCAAAGACATAGAGATCAATAACAACACGTTAGCTATAGAAAAAAGACTTAGGATAAAAACATAAAACTAGCAAAAGGTATAAAAAGATGTTAATGAGTGTATGAAATCACATTTTTATCACATTTTTACAGATGAAAGTTTCTCTTACATGACTTTTCTGTTTTATTGAAGAATCTGAAAAGTGTCTGCAGAACCCAGTTTCACAGCTAAACTGCTAAATACCTATCTTAGCCAAGTGAGAAGGATCACACGTACAAATTAAAATTTTCTCTGCATGGTCGTGAACGGAAAATATGTGCAAATCTACACGCAAGCGAGGCATGCCAGCACATGCATACCTTCACACTATACATAGCACATTATGGAAATCATGGTCTACTCTAAGCAGCTCAGGGCTGGTATTAGAGAAAATTAGGTCGTGTTGGCTAGGATCATTTAATTGAGTCTTAAGCAGAAAATCATTCTCTGTGGCAGCTTTCATCTTCTGTCATTTCAGCGTGTGCGAGTGTGTTAGTGTGTGTGTGTGTGTGTGTGTGTGTGCCTGTGTCTCTTTGTCTGCAAGGGAACAAGGGGTGTTTTCCCAAAATGTTTTGTGCACAAGCCTGTACACGCCTGCACGGTTTCTCCTTGCCAATGAGTTTCAGGGAGCAGTTCAAAGAAACTATGGTTGTTTGTGAGTTTTTGTTTCCTCCCGTCGGGCTCAGAAGATTGCTTTGTGCTTTGTGCTCCTGATCATCTGTGAGTGTGTGTGCAGGTTTTGTGCTTTTAAATATGTATTTATTGTTACTGACTTTGCCTCACTGCATTACCTCAGCACTGTCACTGTCCGTAGAATCCCTTACTCCCTTCCTCCCTCATCCCTTCTCTAGTGCCTCTCTTCACCTGCCTCATGTCATGCACCTGGCAGATGCACTCGTTTCAGAAGTGCATTCTCGTCTTCCGTCTCCTTCTCTGTGCGCGTTTTACACGTCGGGTCACTTTGAAGTTGTGAGAGCTCTGCACTGAAACACTTCCCTCCCTTTTTTCCTGTTCATCTCAGGGCGAAATCGACTCCACCGTTTGAGGATGTGTGGAGGGTCATGCGGCCGGTGAAAGACGACACCACGATGATGTGAGGATGCTGGTGATGCCGATGCTTTAACCACAGGTAGCCACAAATAGCTGCTTAGGTTTTATTTTGTCGTGCATTGTACAATCCTACCAGTTTATTTGAATGTTTTATTTAGGTATGTATCATATTTAAATATATATCTTGAATTTGTTTGTTTGGATTATATAATTTGTTAAAACAGGTTTTTGTTTCGGAGAGGATTTTTCTCGGCCTCTCTCTGCAGGTTGACTCTCGACTGAGAACCTGATGGTGTAGCTTTGATTCCATGTGATTCACAGTCGAGCAAACAATCTGACAGCAGTTGACTCAGCAGCTCTGTGCGCTTATGTAACACACAGCATGAGGTGAAGCTGAGATTACTTAACGATCAACAAAATTCACTGCAGAGGCCACTGCATCCGTTGATGCTTCAGCAAAGAGAACAAGTGTTCCTGAATGTCTAGATCCAAAAGTACACAGAGAGCGACAAAGACTTTTAAATGACCTAAATTCGAATGCAACTTTTAAATGCATGAGGGAAGAACAAAGTTGCCTTTTCAAGTTTAAAAAGTCCCTAAAAGCTGGGTGTGATTGTGATGCATTCTGAGTTCTTAAATGGAACAAAACCTTTAGGGACCTTTTCTGAGATGTTAGTCGTGTTTATGCTCAACATGAACATTTTTTGTCCCTGTGCTACATCGCCTGAGTGCGTAGTCTCAAGCAAATTCCCACTTGTCCAGGTCAGTTAAAGTAGCCACAAATAGACGAGGGAATTTCCAACTCAACTCTGGAAACCTGATGCCTCTCATTTGTCTGACAGCTCAGCTCCTACAAAGGACTCACAGAGATCCGGGATACCCTTGATACACCACCATTAGTCAATGGGACATGAAAGTCTTCGATTGACCTGGTCATGATTTGAATCTCAAAGCCGACAATGAAGATCAGTCTTTGTTCAGAGGGCAGGACAGTTCCTGAAAGGTTTTTGACAACCTGCAGTTTGGTTTGAACGTTTTTAGAGCTGGTCGTTAATTTCTGAGTAAGTAAAAACAAGAAGACTAAAATACTTTTTTAGTTTTGGAAAAATTCCAGTGTTATGAATACTTTTCCACAAACCCATTTTTTTCTTTAACAAAACCTGCACAGAATTACGTCAAATATCCAATAGAGGTCTAATGCACAGATAATCATAATTTGATGGTTTTCCAGAATTAAACTTTTGATACCCACCTGTAAAGAGACCCAAACCGCAATATTCTTTGGTTTGCACTCACTTGCAATACTTTGCATTACTTCACAACACATGTTGCGTCACCTTGCAGTTGAATAGTGTTGTTTAAACTAAAGAATCATCTGATGGATCACACCCCACCTGCATTAAGGGGGTATCTGCCTTGGAATGAGATTGATGAACTTCATAAGCAGAAATGTAGATCACACTCTAAAATCACAGATGTGGCAGATGACAATTTATAAAACAACTAAGTCACTGTTTTACACATTTAAAACATGTAATCGTGGTCTAGATTTATAATAATGATTTATGATGATTACAACATTTTTAGATGTCTATGTTTCACAGAAACCTCTTTTTTTTAATCTGCAGTTGAATCATGGGAAACGCGGAGAGTCAGAATGGGGACAGTGGTTTATATGGCGATGGGACGGGAACACTCTCCCGTAAGCACACGTCCCGCTCACTCCGTCTCTCCAGCAAGCAGCCGATCACCCGCCGCTCCCGAATCTCCTCTTCAGTGAAGCAGGAGCACAGGAACTCTGAGGCTTCAACTCGCTCCTCCAGCACTCCCAGCATCCCACAGTCGTTAGCGGAGAACGGACTGGAACCTTTCGAGGCCACGGATGAATTCGGAGAGTTCGGCATCAACCCTCACTGGACGCAGCGCGTTGCCATGACCATGAGGCCGGAGTCCTATCAGCAAGATGACGACCAGCTGGCTACACCGACTCCTGAAACCTCAGAGGCGGACACCATTGCCCAGGATGGGGGAGAGGACTCCATGGGAGAGGGGGAGGGAGACGCTGCTGGAGAGGAGAGGTACCTCCAGCGGATGACCGAGGGCCCCAGAGAGGGAGGCAGTTTTAAAAAGAAGCGCTCGAAGTCTGCGGACATGTGGAGAGAAGACAGCCTGGAGTTCTCTATGTCTGACATGAGCCAGGAGCATCTGACCAGCACTGAGGAGATCATAGTCGGAGGAGATGAGGAGGAGGAGGAGCAGTACACACGCCCCAGTGCAGGTGAGGATGGGAAACACAAAAACTATTTGTAACACATATTAAGATAAATCAATCTATTATCTTAATAGCTCATCCTTTGATTGTTGGGGAGCTGAACAGAGATTAAAACAGAAAACTTTATTTTAAACCTACATAATAAATCCCCAACTTTTTCCTGTATTCAACCAGAAGCATATCCGTTGTTACCCGTGTAAACTCTATATATATTTCCATGGAGTCTCATAACTGGCACTTTATATTTCATGTTTTTAAATCAATACAGTAGATACTGATGTATTTTTACTCAGTATATATTTTTTCAAAAAGCATCACTGTAGCTGCACAAGAGAGGAACGACTGATGGTTTGATAAAGTGATGGTTTGATTCACTTTCCAGATGATGAGGGGGCAGTAGGTGAAAGAAATCACAGAGAGTCACTGAGTGTAGGAAAGAAATCATCTGAGAAAGTCACGTCTAGTGATTGAAGGTCATCTGTCGTCCATCAGTTGCAGTTGATGATGGGTTTGTTAGTGTAGCTGGTGCTGTGCAGGAGCTGCAGCAGCTCAGCATCACAGCAGGATGTGGAGCTGGTACCTTAACTGAGGTCTGAGCGCTGCCCCAGGTGGTCGGCGAGTAATGTATGGGCTTGGTACCCACATACACACACATAGAAGGACACAGAGATATGGTGAAGGGTAAATTACCCGTCAAATGTGTAACATAAACAGCAACAAGATGCACAACCCTCAAAATAAACAAACTGCCCGGCATTAACCACCTGTGTACATTTCAGGCTCCGCTGAGAGAGCATCGTCTCTGGACCATCTGTGCAGCCAGCAGAGTCCTGGCCTCAGGGGGCAGAGGAGCCGCTACCCGAAAAACCGGAGAGAGGCTGATTGTGGCGGAGATGGAGAGGAGGGGTTGATGTCTCCGACCGAGGAGGATCTTGGCGGCTATGGAGCGTTCACGCTTCCTTGCCGACGGTCCCACTGCCTGTCCGAGGGCTTGGGAGGCCTCGGCATTCCGGCGGCACCGTGCCCTGCTTTCCAGGGACGCCGTGCACAAACTACCCAGGTTGGATCGCGTTTCATTAACTTTTAAATGAATATACAAAGCAAATGAATACAAAATCAGGTTAAGAGTCTTTTTCTTCTGTCTCCCTCCTGGAACAAGGAGCCGTTCATGTAGAGAGAGGACCTTGTTTACCAGTAGTATCCAGAAAGTTCAGGCGGTTCACAGGCATGACAGAGGACACCAGTCAATCCAATTAACATTTTGTTGACAACAGACATTTCCTGTGTTTGCTCATACGCTGCGCTGTGTGTGTTCCTCTTTGTGTATTTTCATAGTGGGAAATTAAAGAAGTCAGTTACAAAGTCACTGCGGGGCTACTTGTCTGACGATGGCCTGGTTTCTCCATTCCCCCTCCAGGAATGAAAGCAATAAAGCATGATATCTTCCCTGCCTCATTCACCAGCCACTCACACACTGTAAATACGCACAGACGGGGACACTTGGATCATAATTTACTGGCTTATCTTACAAAAGCAGACTCACTCAAAGGGTAAAAGAGAAAGACGCTGTGATGTCGCACCAATAACCCAGTTAATACGGGATTCAATGGACCAAAACAAAACCACATCAGGAGAATTAAGAATTAAAAAATGCTTTCAATAATTTCCATGTGTCATGGTTGGAAAAAAACGAAAAAGTTGGTAAATAAAGAAAGAAGTGTGGAAATGGGAAACCAGGCTTTTGTTTCAACTCCTTCCCAGAACCTCCAAGCGCCCTTGGATGGCGGTGCACCCTAAGTGCTCATTATAAATTCATCCAGCCAGGCTGAGGGGGATGTTAGATGGGATATAAATAGATCGACAACACGGCAAAAACAAGGAGAAAGAAGAACAGAAGGAAGCTGTGTTTGGTGAAGGAAAAGTGTGAAAGCACAGAAAACCCTGCAGCTCGAAGTGGAAAGTGTCCGTGTTGAAGAAATGCACAGTGAAATATGTGCACAAACACACACTAACACAGCCAAACACACACATATACAAACATAGACCCAGAGACCCTGTGTGTAGCATGAGCTGTCAGGTTGATTCTTGCAACTGGAGTGAAGTGACCTCTTGTATTATGACCTCTCCTTTAGACTGACATGATTGGTCATTCTTACAGTGCTCACTATAGATTACTGTTACGTTTATCTGTTCTTTCACCGGTGCACTTGCATATTTTTCTATCCAGACACATCAGTTGCTGTACATACATTAATAATCCATGAGTAAACCTGTTGTATTTTGGGCCGACAGGACATCTCTGCTATTTTGGGGGAAGGAAGCGAGTACGGCGACAGTGGCATCGATGGCGTCACCACAGAGATCGACGGGGACGGAGAGCTGGTGTCACGGCGCTGTAAAGCCATGTCGGCCTCCTTCTCTGTGTACTCGGCCACCGAGAGCAGCGTCTTCAACGGCAGCGACAGCGGAAGCAGCAGCGCCGGAGGAGGAGAGGGAAGAGGTGGCGAGGGAGGAAGGGGAGGAGTGTACGAGAATTTCCGGAAGGAGCTGGACAATCAGGCCTGGGTTAGTTACTTTTTCTGTGTGTGAATGTGAAGTTTTTCAAAATATACTTAAGTATGTTTCTAATCCCTTCATCTCTCAACAACCCTCCCATCAGATGCCGGGTCGGGGCTGCACGGAGGAGGCTGGGTCGGCTGTGAGTGACGAGCGGAGCAGCGGCACCCTGAGCAGCGCGTATCCATCGGACGCTCTGATTGGCTGTGCACAAGGCACGGTCAGGAAGGCAGGAGCTCTGGCCGTGAAGAACTTCCTGGTTCATAAGAAAAACAAGAAGGTGGAACCTGCAACGAGGCGCAAGTGGAAACACTACTGGGTTTCTCTGAAAGGTGATTCATAGACATTGATAGTTTTTCTATGGAGAGTTGACAGAAAGTTTTGAGCAGCAGGTTTCTATCCAGATCCAGATTCAAACAGGACCATGTGATTACACTGTGTTGAGCACATCAGGCCCTGACACCATCTGAACCCTCGTCATGACCTCTCAAAGTCTTCTTCATGCCCTTAAATGCTCCTGCATCCAAAACCAAACCAATCTCACATTTAGATACCAATATCTTTTGGTTTCTAAAAGATCTGAGTATCTAGAAACAAATTACAAAACATGTTATTTTAGGCAAAATCCTGCAGCTGTGATGTTGACTTCAGATAAACATGGTAACCTGGCCTGTTAAATCTCTCACTCACTCTATCCTGTTAGACTGTAATCACATCACATCCTGACACGCTATGTGCCCTTGGTTGTCGCCTCTGCTCTCACCCTCTCATGTGGCCTCACATTGCTTCTCCTCGGCCTCGTCTCAATTTAATTTTACGGCGGCGGCCGTATCTAATCCAATCTCGTACTCTCAAAATGCAGATGCAGCATTTGCAGCTGCATTCCTCCTGTCCCTCTAAACATAAATACATTTCATGTTTTCCCACTATTTCTCCTGAACTCATGTTGCATGTTAGTATCAATAAAGACCCATAATTGTATTTTTATTTTGTTGTTGTTTGTAAATTTGCTCATAAAGCCTTGTTTTGCCAATTGGTTTCCATAAAAAAAAATTTCTTTCCCCTCCATTTCTATTTTCAAGGCTGCACCCTTTTCCTGTACGACTCGGACGGCCGCTCGGGTATCGACCATAACAGCGTTCCCAAGCACTCGCTGTGGGTGGAGAACAGCATCGTACAGGCCGTACCGGAACATCCGAAGAAAAATTTCGTCTTCTGCCTCAGCAACTCAGTGGGGGATGCATTCCTCTTCCAGGTGAGAGAGACACTGGTATTTAAAACATGCCTGTGACATAACTGTTGTGTTCCTTTTAAACCTGAGGTGCAAAAAAAGTCATGGTTACGGCTCAAACAACAGAGTCTCATAAACCATTTCACAATAATTTCTCCTCGGGGCTTGTGTGCATGCGTGTGTGTGTGTGTGTGTGTGTGTTTTATGTTCATGACATTTAGCCATGTGGGAGATAAGCCAGTCCTATGTCCATGTGTTTGTTTCATGTGTGACATGTTTAAAGGCCACACTGTCAAGCTCTGACAGTGATCCGCCACTGGGACCATTGTGTAATATTAAAATGTGTCTAATTATATTCATGGCATCTGTCTACGGCGACATTCAATCAAAGAGACAGAAGATAAATGATTAAATGATGATGAGATTAGAGGGTAATGTTGTGATTTCAATTCTTTTAGCTGTCCAGTTTCCTAATTTCCTTCCCTTTTCCCTTTCCCCCCCCCCTTTCCTTGTCAGACATCTGGACAGACGGAGCTGGAGAACTGGATCACGGCGATCCACTCTGCGTGCGCTGCCGCTCTCGCTCGGCAGCATCACAGGGAGGACACGGTGCGACTGCTGCGCACCGAGGTTCGCAAGCTGGAGCAGAAGATCGACATGGACGAGAAGATGAAGAAGATGGGAGACATGCAGCTGTCCACCGTCACAGATGGCAAGAAGAGGAAGACCATACTGGAGCAGGTATGGAGATCTGACTTATGTGTAAAGTTGTTGGTTCAGGATGAAAAACAAAGACATACCCACCACACACAACAGGAAGCTATCAAAAGACACATGTGCTGCTGATATAAACCAGGTGATCTCATGTGTTGAGCAATGGAGGTCTTTAGCTTCCACACGACTTAAGAGAAAACACCTCAGGGTCTTTACAGATGCTCATCTCTGTACCTTTGAACTGCACTGATGCTCTCACACGCTGAAAACTCTGCAATAAATCATCTTTACTGCATGGCGTCATCCAGACAAAATGTTCTTAGGCAGCACTCGCAACAACAGATGTTTTCAGATTTTCCCGACTGGTGCTCTTTTGGAAGCCACATGCAAGTGCATGAGTGCAGAATGCAGAATATTCACAACACATGTCGCAGCACACATGTGATGCACACACCAGCAGGCAGGTGATCCTGAAATCTTTCGCTAATTTGTTCATATTTAATTGCTGTATATAAACACGTCAAAGCTGTTCCAGGATCAGGTTTGTTCACTTTCAGCTGAACATTGCGTGCGGCTTTATTCTCTAACTCGATGCATGTCTGGAGTTGCTGCTGAATGTTAAAGCAACATTGCATTGACGGATGAAGAATGTGCTCACCGACAATAGGCCTCCCTGTGTGAACCTCTTTACCTTTGTGTGGGGGATTTGGATGTCAGATTTGAGAAGCACAAATCCATATTACATAAAAAACCTTCAACCTGAGGCTTCTGTAACTTACAGCGATGTTCTGCTATTAACCCGATTAAGATAATAGTTGAATAAAACATTAATTTCTGATTACCTTGATTTGAATAAGATCTGTAGAGCACCTTCCTCCGCGAAGGCCCAATAGTCCCCCGATGAAACATCATGTAGATTCACTAGATCCAGACTTTTATAAAGCTCTGCATTAAATTACACACTAGGATGAATATCACTTCTCAAACTATGCCTGATATTTAGTTTTTGTGTAATGTTGCAGACAAGCAAACAAATGCAGATGAAATCATAACCTCCTTGGCGTAGGTAATAAAAAGAACTGTATACATCTCATATACAATCATATTACATCTCTGAGTGACATCTTGTAAGAGATATCTTGGGACATTTATTATCTGGGACCAGATGTCACTAAAAAAATGAGTTCACATGAGTAGACAACTCTCTGATCCAGGTTAAGTCAAGATGCAGGGAAAGAGCTTCTGTATAAAATTTGTATTAACTCCTGAAGCAAATGGATGAAGGCAGGAAACCAGTGCAAATTCAATCTAGCTTGTGTTGCATGGTGAGTGTTCCTGTGTTCCGCCTCCCACGGTCCACCCTGTGATACATTGCACATAGCACAACAGGTCGGCAACTGGTGGGGGCTGTGTTGGTGAGTAATACCTCTCCACAGGGGCTTCAGCACTCCCACATCATCCTCCTGAAACGACCGAATCACCATGTAACACAGGGATCTTTTATGCATATATTTTTAAAAACCCTTTTCTTCTCTCTTGTGGTTTTCATCTCTGGCCTTCCCAGAGATAAATGTGGATCTAATCAGCAAAGTTTGCTCATGTTACATAACCACAAATTCATCCCTCTCACTGTGTTTCACACGTCTCCCTCCCTCAGATCTTCTTGTGGGAGCAGAACTTGGAGCGGTTTCACATGGATCTGTTCCGCTGCCGCTGCTACCTGGCCAGTCTGCAGGGCGGCGAGCCCCCCAACCCCAAACGCCTGCTGGGCTTCGCGTCACGTCCCACCAAGCTGGCCATGGGACGACTGGGCATCTTCTCCGTGTCTTCCTTCCATGCACTGGTACAAAATCCACTTCCATTCATGCACACACTTAAACTCATTCCACAAATTGCTGCCATTATATTCTTAAACCTTATCAAAGCTCCTTAATCTGAAATCCAAACTCGGTCTCACGGGTCTCTACATGCTGCAGAAGGAATTGCGTGAGAGGTTCACAATTGCCAACTCTCAGTACCAGCCCAGCTTGGAGAGTGGGTGTGTTTATCTGGGTGTTGGAGAGAGCGAAATGTCACTGACACCTACTGAAAGCATGGATTTCTGCATGCCTGACAAATGTGCAAACTACCACACACCCTATGTAGCCTCAAGTTAAAACAATTATATTTGGACATTAATGCAGAAATAAAAGGAAAACAACCACATATCAGCTTTGAAATCATGTAGAGCTGGAGAACATTGATAAAAAGGTTTTATGTTGTATGTTGGATAACACACTAGAATCTGCCCACCCAAAAAAATCCCAGACTGCAGAATAACCAGCTTCGACTCATGTTTGAATCTCTGATGACAGTCAGGAGCATTTCAAGGGACTTTGGGGCCCTTGGAAAAGGGGCCTTGGGTTGATATCAAAATTGTAAACATAATGCAAACCATGCATACACATGAGTTCATTGTTGTTGCTGTGGATGAAGATACGCTGCTATTCTTGGGAGGTCCTCTCTCAGCTCAGAGCCCCAGGTAACTGATGCAATGCCTCTGCAGTCAGTCTGAATTAGTGAGCTACCTGTGCAGCTTTAGGCTACAGAAACATTTGTTGAAAGTTTAAGTTACAAACTAATGGTATACCTCTTGTTCATATTCGACACAGGTTGGATGTTTGGGCCTTCCTATGCAACCCTCATTTGCTTCACACTTTGCACTGACAATGGAAATAGTCATTTTCATTAGAAACAAAAAGATCACACTCCAGCTGCATGAATTTGCATTGTTTCATAACCACAACAGAAACGATTCTGTCTCTTTGCTGCATTCTTTCCGTGGTTTGACTGGGTTTCAAAACTTCATATTTAAATTTTACTCTGTGCATTTTGAAGGACTAAAACACTGTTGTCTGTCCTTCACGACTCCCAACAGAAAAAATTAAGTTAAAATTCAACGATATGACAAATCTAACTACAGCTCTGACCTCAATCTAACCCTGCAAATATAATCCAAATCAAAACAGCCATTTAATACAAACCTAACTAAACTGTCTTGCACTCATCTTTTCACTCTATCCTTACATGTACTTTTAACATCTCAAGGTATCCTATGTACACAATGTACACATTGAAATATATGCACCTGCAGACAGTGTCCTCACGTCGCAACATTCAGAACATTCCCCTTGACAAATAATAGGAAGATAACAACAAGGTATTCTGGACATTTGTTCTCTGCGACTGGTGCTGACGGCTTCAGCCTGCGGGTAAAAGCCGAGTTAGTCGCTCCGTGCTCTGCACCGTGTGAATGTCGTAACCTCGAGGGCTCTCAAGATGTACAGAATGACACAAGCGCTGATGGAGTGATCCATATGTTGAAGTGAATCATGTGAGCGCTCACCCTCTGACGAGTAACAATCGAGAAGAGCAGATTTGAGACGAGCAGGTGGAAACAGTATCTCTGTGGTCCAGCTTCACAGGCAACCAGCCGGTTGCAGCAAACACACACAATCACACATCATAACATCACAGTGAGTTTTTTTTTTCCAGCGATTGGTGGATCAATAAAAACTCTGTTAGGAAGCTGCCATCCCTGAGGCACTTTCCCACAAACAGGCTTAACACTCTCTGCTGTCTCCCCACCCCCCCACCCCTACCCTTTCCTTCTGCTGCCTACACCTCCACTTCCTTTGTCTGTGTCTGTCTCATTCAGACTCTGTCTCCTTATCTGCCATATTTTCCATCCCACTAGTCTTTCCTCACCATTTCCTCCTCTTTTTCTCAACCTATATCTGTTATTCCCTCCTATCTTCCATCTATAATAACTGTCCTCTCCCTTTATCACCCACATTTTAGATGTTATTATTGAATTCGACAAATACTGCAATAACTGAGCAGAGTTTTAGGCGCATTATACAAATATTAGCCTTCTACATATATCACTCAATATCAAAGAAATGAATAAATAAATTCCTGGATTCATCCCTTTGTCGTGATCCACGCCAACATTTAATGGGTTCTTTTTTGGCCCATTTCCCATTCTTCCGCCAAGTCTCATGGAAATCCATTCTATACATTTTTGCTTAAACCAGCTGACAAACATAATAATATATAATAAAATTATTGAAAGTCCTTATAATACTTGTTTTTTCATGATAACCAAATAAATTACATTTTTCTTGCTTCAGTAATTATGTCTATTTATCAGTGTTGCTATTATTATGTCCAACAGAGACACTGTAGTGAAATAGGCAGTTAAATGTCCTCTTGCGTGTGCAGCTCACATGAGACGAGTCTTGAAGACAACCTGACCTATTATGTTTGACGTGTGTGTGTCTCATGAGGGTAGTGAGGAGACCAATAAGCACACATAATTATATAATATGCTCGCGTGCGTGTGCACATACATACCAGCGTGTGCGTCACATTGTGTACGTGTGCACCCTATAGTCAGTGAGTCAGAGCAGCTCATGGCCCAGTAGTTCAAGTTGAATTAACCCAGAAATGCCAGTAGTGGTTTCTCCGTTTGTGTTGCACTGTAGGTCAGAGAGGGGGGTTGAGAGTTTGAAACTGTTCTACATGTTCCAGTAGCAGATACTGACAATGTGTGATTTTATGTCTTGGTGTGTTTATACGCCTCCATGTGCATTTATTTCTGAATGCAAGAGGTGACTCATAGTGCATAGACTCATCGTACTGCTGTCAGTGTACATACAGCATTTTTTTTATTTTATTATATTTGATCTGACTTGTCATTCACTATAACTTGTATTTTTTAGTGTTCCTGTATGTTTCTATGCATCTTATTTTTTTTAAATCTGCATTGTTTGTAGGTGCTTGTATGAATAAATATGATTTGATCATTCGATGAACAACTTAAATGTTGATTGTTCATAATTAAGGTTCCAATTAAATTCATGTTTTGTGTTATTTTCCCTGTTGCAGGTGGCGGCTCGTACAGAGTGCAGCATCCGGAGGCGAAACCAGCCGATGCCTCGAACCTTCAGCAAACGTCGAAGTCGGTTCTCCTCCCTGTGGGGTCTGGACACCACCTCCAAGAGGAAGAGCAAGGGTCATCTCTCCATCGACCAGGTCACCTTCTTTCCTACCTTTAGATAGAAACTAAAAGCATGCGTCAAATAAATAAATACTAATGTAAATGTATGAATAGTTTAGAGACATAGCAAGTTGACCATAAATTATATTTAATGTAGATATTGGTTTTATTAAGAATGCAGGAAATAAAGACATAATGCAGGTTTGAAAGTTGAATAAGTGTTCAGTGTAAAGTTCCTTCTAGTTGTGAGTATGATACGTTTAGATGCAGCAGGGATGTTAAATGCTATATTTGTGCGGCTGCAGGTTTTCGTTGATGGGATGGAGTCCACGAAAAAACCCTTGGAGCGAATGTTTGAAGACTCCGTCAGTGAGAAATCTGTAAGTACTCAATCGTCTTTACTTAAAAGTACAAATGGACTATATGAATCCACCTTGTCTTCTCTTTTCATTCTTCAGACAAAACATTCTCAAGAAGAGCTTTATTGTTTCTTTTCTTTCTAAAGACAATAACCATTTAATTAGTGTAACCACATGTATGCCAGAACTTCGTTTTCCATTATGTTCCATTGTCCGTCCTGCATCCAAACTCAAATGAATAATGACAAATCAGATACAAAGATTTGTTTGTATCTCTACAGTTATTTTGTACCTAAGGCAAAGCACTAAGTTCCTCCTCCCTTTGTCAGTTTGATATTCACTTCAGAGAACCAGGGCTCTTTCAGCTGCGGGCCGATTCCGTGTCATTGTTTTCCTTTCTCATCAGCCAACATAAAAATTACTGGGGCATCTGATGAACCTTTGTACTTGTATAACGGGTGATGGGCTTCTTAAGCCCCCGAGGCCCGAAACAACGCTGGATTTCTCCACCTCTTTTGACTGACCTGACATCCTTTTGGTGTTGTGGTTACTCAGTTGGTTGGTTATCTGGGTGAGGAAGCACAAAAAAATCACTGCATCCCTTCCAGATCAGCAAGCATTTCTTTTAGGTCACTTTCCCAAGTTTTAATGTCTTCAGACGTCCACTTCTCTCCTCAGACACGAGCGAGAGGATGAACAAACCTTCTTTTCTTTTTCTGCAGCTGTTTCTCCTCCAGCAACAGTCGTCGAATCAGTTGCTTCAGAAACCTTAGCAGGAGTAACATTGGTGTGCACTCTCTATCTTCTCGCTACTGATGATGACTTGATTCTGACTGTATTCTCATTCTCGACCCTCAACATCATCTCCAGATCGGCGTTGACAGATTCCCATTTCTTGTCTTCATTCGCTTCGGGCATTTCCGACTCTATGAGCATCATTGGCTGTATCGACCAGAGGGTTATTCCTGTCAGCTAATCCTACTGAGACAAAGTTGATCTGATATCTTCAGATCATTAGCTTTGTGATGCTTCAACAAATTATGCAGACGTTTGCTACCAAGAGACCAGATGGTTTCACACCATCTGTGCTCTCGCTGGTATCTGTGGTACACACTGCATTGTTCTGACGATTTCAAGTCTTTAGAAAGATTATCTAAGGCCACCACAGGACTGTAGTTTTCCAGTCTTGCCTCATACCAGGCTCGGTAAATGATGAATTAATATGAACTGTGGGGGGAAATGTCCAATTACCCGTGGGCTGAGCAAGTACAAGCCAGGCAGCTCCATATTTAATGAGAACTGGTTGAAGGATGCAGAGATGAGGGGGAGAGGGAATACAGGCCTGTGTCTGAACTCAGGAGATAGAAGCAAACTTAACTAGCGCTAACCCGACTCCGACTGCGGAAGCCCCCTGTGGCACCATGGGAGATTGATTTCCTTCCACCCACGCCCAACTTCAGCTGGCAGGGGTTACAGTAAAGAAATGCATTTTGTAGGAAGTGAACTCAGTTTGTCGATGGAGCTGAAAATGCTGCATCAGTGACAAAGATTTCCTGTCGATGAGCATATCCGGCGAGAAACGTTCAAAATATTTGCATCTGATGGGCTTAGACTTTAATTTTTGTGTTTGTTCGGGGGAATCCCACTGAAGGCAAAGATGGGAATAAGAGAGAATGAGATTTTGGTGAACCGCCCACCCAGCAGAGGCATCCTACTTGGGCCAGGAGGGGAGCCAGATGGTGCTGAGCAGGGCTGGGGAGTTCAGGGAGTTGGGGGAGGTACTCGCTATGAGCCCCCCCCCCCGGTATGTGTGTCTGTGTTTTGTTTGTGCCCGTGAACATGTGCATGTGCGTTTGTTTTTGCATACAAATATAAAAACTGTCTATATCTACTATAGAGCCAGATCCAAATGTATTTAAACGGGCCCCACTCGGCCAGAGCGTTAACCATCTACAGATTGTGTGGCGTGAATGAAGGATCGGGAGGAGGGAGATGATGGAGTGATGCACAGATAGAGGGGAAAGGGGCAACAGAAGGAGAGACAGTGATTAGTTGGGGGGTGCGGGGAAAGCGGCAGAGGCCTGAGAGAACAAACGAGGGTGTTGCTGTTACTTGATAGCACTTGATAAGGTATCAGTGACAGACAGTGTGAGGTCGAGCACAAGAGACGAGGCTGACATGGCCGCCAGATTGTCTAAGGTCACGCTGACGCACTGAAAGGTTGGAAGGAATGTACGCACATACTCTACATGTGAAGGTTCCATTGCACATGTATGTAACACATACCCACACAGGGAGAAGATTCACAGCATCAAGAGGCTCTCATCAACAACATGAATTAGATTTTGTAATCAGATATTCCAGCTGCTTTCAGGCCACCAGCAGATTCTGGTCTCATCAGTCCAAGCAAATCTGGTTTCTTTCGCGAGCAGGAAAATCAATAATGATGAATTAGGGGGATTTCGGCACAATACCTGTGTATAATAGAATATCTGTATCTCTCTCTGGGATGTTATGTTTTCACCCCTGTTCATTGGTTTAATTTTGGTTGGTTTGATTGTTTATTTGGCTACTGGATTATCAGAAAACTACAAAATACTTTTCCACAAAATTCTGTGGAAGGATAGGGGAAGGATTTTTTGTATTTAAACATTGCAAAACAGGCCCTTTTTTCATATTTTCAATTGATCCCGATGACTGATATCGATTAGTTTTTGCATTTTGGTTGATGTATGCGCTCAACTTATTCTTGTTCTTCTCACTAAGCACAAAACCAGCTCATCGATGCATAAACCCTCAATTTGTGTGTGTTTACCTTTGTTGTTTTCTCAGAAGGAGACAGAGGCGTCGGTGAAGAGTCTTCCCCAGCAGAACGTCGACAGCTACATTTGGGTTCCCGATTACCTGGCTCCCTCCTGGGTGTGTCTGCCCAACGACCAGCCTGTCCTGGCCATCATACAGCCCGGGGACACGGCGCTGGAAGTCCTCAGCACCATCTGCAAGGTGGGCTGCTGCTGATAGCAACACACACGTTATATCAGTGGAGACTTAGCTATGCGAGTCTGTTGCTGCACAACACATAGGTTGATGATTACAGAACGTTTAACACGATTTGGACTGACAGGTGATGGATGAGCAGCTCGCCCTCACACATACACAAAGGCAGCTAATAAAACTGGTCGAGCAAATGATTTATTTTAACAGCTTCGACAAACACATGAAGTCTTGAGTAACATGTCCCATTAAATTTAACAAAGCTCTGTTGAAGAATAATGTTAGTGGTTGCATAAGGATTCTCAGCATTAACAGTTTGTTGACTGACAAATATGTACAAGTCATTTTTTTAATTCATAAGGAAAGTGTGTGAATCTTCTGAGAGAACCTGAGGCATAAAACCATGACAGGTATTTTCTAGTAAAACAGAAGAAGGACCGTGCAGATGTCACCTTATCTTAGTTGTTTGCTTAGATTAAACACTGCACGTCACAGTCACACACACACACACACACAACGGTCCTGTCAACTGTCGTTCCACTTCATCTCCTCTTTTCTCTAATTGGTCTCAGCCGCAGCACGAGAATAATGATGCCTAATGACACGTATACGTTCCACTTAAGTGTCTGTCAGAAAACAAGCTGATCAACGTGTGGGCGATCGTGTGCACGCATTCCATAAACATGTCGCAAGGAACTGGAGCGTCTAATTCATGCACCCTGTGTGGTACATGTATGGAGAGATATGTTGGTTACATACATGAGTTCATACATGTGGGACTTTCTCCTGGTCTCTGTGGATGTCATGACGTATAGAGTGTGGTAAAGAACACAGTGTTTGGTGTTAAAATCACAGGAAGAACAAATCACAAGTTGGGGTTAAATGGCATCAATTAGAGTGATTGTGTCTCTGATTTTGAAAAGCAGCTTTTTCATCTGTCTTCGGTTCTTGTTTCTCTTCTGTCTCGTTCCTACAGACCCACAAGATTGACCGATCCAGCCACTACCTGCGTTTGAAAGTGTGGGTTGACAACAAAATGCTCTTCTGTGTTCCTCAGCTTGAAGACGACATCTCAGATCTGGTAAGGAAATGCACGATTAAGGACTGTGATAATAGATTGTGACATAATGGAGTAAATATCCAGATGGACAACAGTGAAACTACAATATCAAGTGATCAGAGATGGTGAGAATACAGTAACAGGGTTTCTTAGAAAGTCTAAATCTGAATTTTAGGCCTTAAATATGTTAAAATATGATGTATTAGGTCTTAAATGCATATAAATAGGTATTAATTCTTCAACGCTACTTCCATCACACTATGAAAGGGGTGTATGTTTTTAAGGCAAATATTTTGGTAGCCGGAATAGTTTCGAATTCTCAGTTTATCAACCGATATGGTTGATAAACATGTTGCATTTATATTAATACACTCGGCTTTGCTGTTGGAATGGATAACATGGTGTTTCCAGGGTTATTCTCTACTCCTTTATATTGGTTTTACTTGACTTAATTTTTTACATTTAATTCATTATGTTCTTTAAATGTCTTGAATTTATCATATTTTTAATCGGCAGAAACCCTGAATTATCATAATGTGACAATTAAAACAATCTCAGCTGAGACCCCAATATTCCACTTGGAATTTGGGGTCATCACTTCATTATAAATTCATTTCCATTTCATTTCTGGCAGAAATGGATGCAAGCTTGTGCATGTTTTATGATTTGGCTGCAGATTTGAGCTTGCAATGCATTCAAAATTCCCTGGATGCATAAGACACATCATCGCATATATGATATAAATTATGCAAAACAGCATTCCGACTATATTGTGTGCACTGTGATCTGTGCACGATTGTAATTTTCTTATTATTCACATAACAACAACAGCAAAAAAAGAACTCACCTCCACATTAATCTGCCAACGTGAACCCAGAAAGGAATTCTCAGTGTGACGGTGCTGTGTAGGTGATTCGCTGAACTCGTCTTCTCACAGAACAATCACTGTATTTTCCTCGAGAGCTCTTTTATCCTCCTGCTTTGATCAGTGACTCATTCCACCCTCTTTCATCCTCCGTGTATGATATCACATTATTATTTCCTCCACACTGAAGCTCATAGCACACTGCGGACTTCTGTCCCCGTCTGTTGCTTCATACACACAGCTGTGTCTATGCTCTGGCCCGCTGTGAGGTCTGACCCCCGTGTGTGAGCACCCACTCATTTTACAGACTCGACCTGGAGTGTGACCCCACAACCTTCAAATGGAATTGCTCTGTTAAGGGGCCTGAATAATACATGAATGTGTCCCTTCTTTATTACGAGCGATAACATGACCTTGACACTGCTGTTGTCAATTAAAGGTAATTGTCTTGTGTTTGCAGGTCTACAAAGAGATTGAGATTTGCCCCAAAACAACCAAGATGATACGTTTTGACAACGCCGAGTCCTTCACCATCGGATACGGTACGCTCAGACAATAGCCCCAATTTAAATCAGATTAACTCAGTTCCTGTCACACTCTTAAATCCGCTATCGAATTGATTTTGTAATGGGCTTCACTGAGTCATGCTCGGTTAATGACTGAAGAGGTGACGACCCGGGCTGAGTATCTTAAGTGGATCTAATTGTGCTGTAGTTATGCTACAGCAGTGCACACTGTCAAAATGCGATATTTCAAAGAGCTGTAAAGGAATTAATGACAGAATCTCTTTCTTCTGCATCTGTAGGTTTCTCTGTGGCTGTTATAGATGAGGATGGGACGCAGCAGCTCCACATTACAGAAGTGAAAGAAGGAGGACTGGCCTCAGCCAAAGGTGCGTATTTCTTTACCAAACCTGATGACAGCTCATATTCATAAACAGCTGAATCTGAGAGCCACAGTCGGTATGTTAAGCGTATGTGAAAACTGGGAACAAGCAGTATTTCTTTCCCGAGCTGACATTTCACACATAACACTCAAGCACCTGACCTGGGAAACACCTGATCCCACATGACATCTTATCAGTGCAGCTTTGTGTGACTGCATCGCATCAGTTACAGTGCCAACACAGCAATATTACCATGGCGAGAGAGAGACGCCTGGTGGCTCAGAGCAGAGGAGAGAAGAGAAAATGCAAACTTGTGTTGAGAGACGCTTTTGCATCCATACTGTATTGTGTTTTAAATCTATAATAATCTCAGTCCACACATTCTAAGACACCTGAAAACGTTAACAGACGGGAGATAATTTTTCTGCAGTCGGTTGCTTTGCTACTGAAAACACTAGACATGAATAAGAGTGATGGTGAAAAGTACGAGCAGAGATTGTTCTATTGGACTCATGACGTGGCAGAACTTTTGCAGATTCACAGTGTTTTGCTTTTCACTCTTGGTAGTCCCATCGTGGAACTGCCTCTTTTCTTCTTTTTTTTACTAAAGCCGGGCCAGCTAATTTTTTTAAATACCTCTACTACATTTTACACACTCCAGAAAAGCCCACAGTAATGAACATCAGGCGTAAACACAGTAGCAGAAAATAGAAATCACCACTATATAGAGAGGATGTAGCCGTAGCGCACAGAGATGATCATTAGCCGCCAGTAACGACCTCTAGCATCAGTATGTCAACATGATATGACCCAACAACTACGAAAATAAAAATAGGGTTAAGTGAAAACCCAAATATTTTTTATTCAGTGCATGTAAAAATATTTAATTCACCTTTCCTATACGCTACGTAGCCAAGATGTGCAGAAACCTTGATCTAGGGATTTTAAAAGGAGGATTGCATCAGAGATATGAATTTCTGGTTAGTTTTTTTTCTTCCTAGGAGCAAAGAAGAATAACATCCCTCCATTGTCTGCTCCTGAAATGCTGTGTGACCAGTCGGGTCCAGAGATCAACCCCCATTCACAGCTCCCCAGCTTTTAACTCAGCCAGAGAGACCTAATGCGTTTGAGAAACACACAGCAGCTCGGTAGATACAACTCGAATGTATAGAAAATAACACACCCCCATTTATTGTGCCCCCAGCGTCACACCAAGGTTACTCAAGTGTGAGATTGTGTCCTCTAGTGTATTAGCAATCCGAAAAGCTGCTAGAGCACGGAACTGACTTTTTACCTCCACAGGCTAGAGGGGAAAACGGCTTGTGGCATCCAGACAACACAAAGCACGTTTCTGGAAATATTATACTATATGTTGCTGAATCACAGAATTAGGTTTGTCAGGCACAACATTAGTGGGTCCACGTGCACACTGGGATGAGCCAGTGTGTGTGCGTGTGTGCGTGTGTTTTACTATAAGAGAGGAGGATGAATGGGGTGTGCGAGATCGAGCTTGAATTTCTGCAGGGGATACTACGCAGAAACCAGGCCAACCACTGGACAGGGAGCCCCGAAGGGTCTTTGCTCATCTCTTTTTCTCTTTCCCACTGCTCCCCCTCCCCCTTACACACACACACACACACACACACAAACATGCACACACACACAACCGTATATGTCCAGAGGCGTTATCTCTCTCTCTCTCTCTGTCCAATAAAGACTCTGCTACAGCTGACATTTCACATCCCAGACAACTAGGTCATAACTTAGGGCTAAATTGTGTGGGTGTGTGTCTGTGTACGTAACTAGGTATGTGTGTGTGTGTGTGTGCTTGGTTATTGCTGCATCCAGTGCGTTATGAAAGCCATATTACAGTAGACGCTATAAAAGAAGACACTGAAGTCACAAATAAATCATGTGTGACTGTGTTAGTGTAGCTCTGCAGCGAGGTGAGCCCGCCGCCGTCAGAGTCTAAACAGCTGTCACAACCAATCAGGTCTGTGGGGCCAGGCTCACTGCTAATTGGTCGCCTGATTGACCGCTAATTTACGATTAATGGACCCAGGCACAGGTGGTCGAGGGAAGCGGGGGGGAAGACTCTATCTGAAGCTGCGTTCGATTGAAGTTCAAGGTTTCTTTGTTGTGTATAGCGGCTTCATACTATAGATTATATATGTCCTGACAGGGACAGGAATAGACAGGCATCGCACCCTCCTTCTCCTCAAACTCATCCAGTCTTGTTAAGTCAGTTGTAGCCTGAAGCAAAACAAGCTGGCAAGGATGCATATTTTATGTATTGGAACACATTAGAGTCCCGACATGATTAGCCACAGTATGGCACTAAGGTTGTGTTTGTGTGGATCTTGTGTACACATTACACTTTCCACCTATACAAGCAGGTTTTTCACATTTCTCACTCTCTCTGTTTTATCGTTTCATTATCTCCCAGGTTTGCAAGCAGGGGATGAGATCCTGTTGCTCAACGGTAAACCAGCATCTGCCCTCCAGATGGATGACATGAGGGCTGCGTTTGTGAACCAAGCGTTGACCTTGTGCGTCAGCACCCTGCCCCAGCTGGACCCTCGGGTGCTGCGCTCCGTTCCACCGCGGCGCTCCGATGGGGAGCAGGACCCGACCACAGACATCTTCTCCCAGAGCCAGGGTAACACTTCCTGTTTTTATAAGTTGTTTACATTTGGTTTTGAACAATGGTGAGTTTCGTACAGAACAGTGTCCTCTAGTGACAGATGTAGTGAGGTTCTTCACATTAGCAGTGTGGCTCCATCAATTCAAGCATGAAAGTAGATATTTAACTACGATTTAGATCTTTCTATTGTATTTAAAATCAGATGAGCGTTATTCACTATCCATACTGGTTCAACAGTTGGTGGAATCGTAAAGAAAGAAAACCTTCAGATCACAGAATCTGAAATTGCACAAAGCTTCCCTTGTCCATTCAGTTTTTATCCATGTTATTCCTCCTGTATGATCACAAACCCTCTAAATCCCAAGTTTGTGCGTCTCACAAAGGGAGATCGGAGCTTGTGATGTATCTTTTCAAGCATAGAAGGTGAAGAGGGTGATCTGCTAATTATTCATGGATGCCGTCTTGTAACTAACCTGCAGGCAGCCGACAGCTTTACTCTGACCTGCGCTTTTTATCTGCACAAGGGCACCATTTGTATTCCTTATAAATTGGGGCTTGCAGTGTGCAGGCTGACAAGCTGGCATTGTTTATACAGGGACTCAGAGGAGTATGAATATTAATAGGAATCGTTCAGCAGTGTGGGGCTGTCATTGTGTAGGATGCCGTTCGCAAAAGGGTCAGACGGGGAGTAAAAAAAAAAACACTTCAGCAGACAGATGGAGGTTATCCATGATATCATCCCCAGGAAGAGATGCTGTACAAAAGATGTCGTCAGCACAAGGGAGACAAAGTGGAAATAACCAATTTCACAATGCAGTTAGAATAAAGACAGAGGATTATAGAAATGGTTTACAATACTACGACAAGGAGAAGGCTGTTCAAATACTTGTAATATAGAGGAAGGTGAAGAAAGAAATATCTGATATTGAGCTTGAGATTAACAAACAGAGCTGTAACTGAGAGCCTCCAGATATTTTGCCCACACAGCATGTATGTGCACTTGTTCCATAGTGAGCTCTGTTGTTTGTCTTTGTCTTTGCAGAGGACATCCTGGATGAGGTATCAGGTTTGACAGTGGAGAGCTCAGATATGAGTTTGGAGGAAGGACCTCAGCCGACCCTGCAGAGCCCCGGAGACAATCAGGAAGACAAAACAGGGGCCGGACAGAAGGTGAGACATGCAGAGACACAACTTTATCTAGACAAACAAACAGCACCACACATGCAACAGAGTGTACACACACGGCAGATGTGTTGTTGTGGACGAAGACAAAGACCAGCAGCTTTGGTGTGTGTGTGTGTTTGTATGGCACCTGTGGATCAGTGCTGGTGTTTTGAGTGGCTGTCTACCTGCATTAACATATTGGTGTCTGTCTGCCTCCTGTATTGTGTTATTTAGTTTTAGTTCTACAAAGGACACACTGATCCACAATCCTTTACATTCTGAAAACACATTTGATCAAACTTTAGAAACCCTGTGGCAGATCTTAACCTAAATATTTCTTCAGCTGTGTCGGATATTTGTGCGTCTCTGAATGTGTGTGTGTGTTTGTGTGTGTGTATGCAGCATGAAGCCAAAAAGGGAGATTGTGTGAAAAGCTGTGGGATATTCAGAGTTTTTTTCTTCATGTAATGCGTTTGACCTTTTTATGCAAAGGCTAAGACAGGAAACACAATTGTGTAAGTGTTGCTTTGGAATTTCTGTTGAATCCTATATCATCAAGTTGTTTGAAACCACTGGATCGAGATTTTTATGTGGATCTTCACTAAATCAGTCTCAGTAAGATGGCAGATTTTTCATCTTTCATCTTTTTCATCAGGATCCATGAATTTTTATCTGAGACATCGTCAAAAAATTTAGAAAAATGCTCATCACACAATGTTGAAACAGGTGAAACATGTTTGGATCTGCACCAACATGTAATGGCTTCTTCCCTGACCCTTCTTCCACCAAGTTTCTCAGTAATCCATCCGGTAGTTTTTGAACAAACAAAGAAACGCAGATGAAAACCTAACCTCCTTGGCGAATCCAACTTATAAATAACAGATCAGTAGTTTTCTGCAGCTCTGACAACACATCACATGATTGCTCCTTGTAGCGTGCTCAACAGTGTGAACCCGTTGGTCCTCGCACACGAACAGATGTGAGCAGAGCACATACTGGCTGTGTGAGTGCTCCGGAGCACCGAGATGACAGAGAGGTGAGTGAAGGAGTGACTGAGCACCATCATTTTTCTAATTAAGATCACGTCTGGTCTGATCAGGGTTGGTGCAGTGATTGCTGGGACACGAAATGTGCCAGCCAGTCACCCTTGGTTATGGTTGTCAGTTCCATTACCATGGCAATTTCTGATAACCAGTAACCATCAGAGACATTTTTTTTTTTTTTTTTTGTGCATCCCTGTGTCGATAGACCGGACGTGAACAAAAGACGAGGGAAGGGGAAGGGACGGTGCTGATTGTCCCTCGGATGTGTGTCAGTGAGCTTCGGTCTGAGGGTGAGGTCACAGCCCGGCTCCATCCTGTTGGATAGTCGGTGGTTCTGTGACTCCAATGTGCCATTATCAGTTGAGAGCAAAGCACGAGGAGATGAGAGAATAAATGACAAAAAGGAACGAGTGGCCCCGTTTACGTCTCTTTCACTCCACTTGATTTACCCTGTTTAAAAAAGTGTCCGGACTTTTAATGATGAACTTGTATATTCAGATTTAAATCTATTCTGACGATACGAGACAAGAGATATCTCATGTTTAGGTGTAAACACTTGGCGATTGTTGTTCGTTTTCTAAGTTTATGCTGAATTCTACCTGCTGAAGACGGTAATATTTGATATAAGGGCCACGGATGTGTGCAGGATTTCTCCCAGTGCTGCTGATGGTCTGCTGATGGTCTGTTTGTTTGTGTGTCGGCCAATCAGTGTCAACTTCCTGTGTGGATCCTGGGGTTTGGTCAGCAGTAAGAACTAGGATTCTCACCTTCACACACGCATTCTCTATGTGCACGTACGGAGCCCTCTGCCTCATAGGGGATGTTGGAATGGCTGAGACTGCAGAATTGGCTGGTTATTATGGGGGATGGTATTTTGGGGCATCCCCCCCTTATCCCTATACTGGTTTTAAACAGCACAAACTGTCCAGGCCCCCTCAGCAGGTTGCTTGATAAGGTGTAAATCCCTCATCTGAATTAATGTCGTCCCTTTGAAAACGCAGTGATGACAAGAATGTTGTTTACCCTCGTCTGTTACGTCGTCCCCGGGTGTTTGCTGCTTAGCTTGTGCTTTTTGCTTTTATTATCGGAGGCGGTTGCACATAAATATAGAAAGATAAACAATACCATAATAGCACCAAACCATGGAGATGTTCATTTACCTTTTTATCCTCTCAACCCTGCCCCGGTTTCCACACGCTGCCTATTTTTACCTCCTTTACTCATCCCCCATTTTCTCTCCCCCTCCTCGTTCTTTATTAGACTGATTGTCATCCCAGTGTTTTTCCTCTTGTCTTTGGTGTCTCCTTATCTGTCGTCCTTTGTTTTGGAAGCTCTTTCCTTTTTTTCCGCTGTCCTTCCAGTTTCCTCCTGACTTCCTGTCCCTCTTCACCCTCCTCCTCCTCCTCACCACTAACCCCCTGCTGTTCATTAGCATAAACAACATGAGGCTGCTGTTGGTTCTCAAACAGCTCCGCTCCCCAGTCGTCTGTGAGGCCTGACCTCGGAGTGAAGCACTTGAAAGCTTCCTCCGTCAACAGAGATGGGCCAAAGTTGCCACCAGATCTCTGGGAACTTCCAAAAAACAGTCTGTTCTTTCAAAATCTTTTCCTTCATGTTGATTGTGCTTTTGTTCCCCCCCGCTCTCCTCTCCCGAGTGGTGAGGATCCTGTCTCACCTCGTTTCACCCAGTGCTCGCAGCCACACGGCGACAAGACGGAGGAAAAAAGAGGCAAAGTGGGACAATTTTAATTATGCCCACATTCTAATTACTTCGTCCGCCAGTGTTTCACATCATTTAGTGGAGATAAATGAGGTTCTGGCTAGCCGGAGGAAACAGGGGGAGGTTCAT